>NC_056743.1:1509950951-1510208451 GCF_019279795.1 Protopterus annectens
ATCACATGAAATCTTAGCCATTATTATAATGTGAAAATAAAAATGTCTATATGTATATTATGGAAGTTAGCAAGACTATTGTGCGTATGTGTATATTTGTTGGACTGCATTACATTCTGCCACTGTCCATATGGGGCATGTGCACCACACCATGACAAAATTAGGAATTACAAATGTAGTGGTATGGTGATGGTTTGCATAAGCTCATGGAGGGACCCTGCTTCATGATGTGTGTATGCATATTTGACATGAGGACATCCTCCACACCTCTGCAGAAAGGATGCCATGTGGACAGAGAACAAAGAAGGTGGCATGGGGCAATGTGAAATGTACCCCAGGTGGTACTGAAATGAAGGGCTATTCCAAAGATCACACAATGACCATAATGTACCAGCAACCAGACACACAGCAACACACTGGGCCTGATATGAGCATTACACCTGTGTAAGCATAGAATATGAATGCCGTGCAATGTCACAGTAGCAAAACCAACAAATATATGGTGGCACAGTGGTGCAGCAGTTAGTATTATCACCTCACAGCAAGAGGTTCTCTGGTTTGATTTTCAGCTGGAGTGCTTTCTATGTAGAGTCTGCATGTCCTCTCTGCATTCATGTGGGTCTCCTCTGGGTGCTCTGGTTTCCTCCCACCTTCAAAAGACATGCGTCTGGAACATTTCTCCCTGGGCTTCCACTGAAAATGGTCTCTGTCCTACTCGGACTTTACCAGTAAACAAATGTTAAATAAAAAACACCACATATGTCTGTCTGTAACTCTGTCACATTGCACTTTAAGGAATATGATAGCATCATTGTATGCTGAGGAAAACATGCATAGGACATGGATGTGGAGTCACATCCCTGTGTCAAATTGTCTCAAAAGTGACAGTTGTATGTATAAACATGCAAGAAGCTTGCTGTCAGATTAGAATACCCATATGTGTAGTTAGAGTAGATTTGAAACAGAGTAGTTAATGTTACTGCCACAGCATAGGTTTGTCTTGAATTCTGTCAGAGTGCATGCTTGTTACACAGGATGACATAATCTTTGTATGAGACACCATGATTGGGTTTAGGAGACTCACATATTGTTCTAAAACTATTTACAGAGAACGGTACTTAACACAAGTGCCACAGCACAGTTCTGTTTTTTATACTTCAAGAGAATACTTTATAGCTGATGACATAAGCAGAGTCTGGTGAGTGGGAGATGGTAATAGCTGTGTCTCACTTGCTGGTGTAAAATGCTCTCTAATGTCAACCAAGTGAACAAACACACATGCACACACACTCACACACACACACACACACACACACACACACACACACACACACACACACACACACACACACACACACACACACACACACACACACACACACACACACACACACACACACACACACACACACACACACACACACACACACACACACACACACACACACACCAGTTGACCCCAGTGAGAAAAGAACCCCTACCTATCAAAGGTACAAAGATGAAAGAACTCAGTACTTAATGCAAGCGCCATGGCACAAGTCTGACTTTTACAAGTCTGTAGGGCAATTTATAGTGGATGACATCATTATTTAATGGCTGAGAGAAGATGTTGGGAGGCCTGTCTGAAATGGATAGCTAACTATGTACAACTGTCAAGATATTAATGATTTACATGCTAAAAGATTGATGAGTGTGCAAAGTGTAACATTTGCTGTTGTGTTTCCAATGTGCCAGCATACCTTAAACAGACAGCTTTGCAAACTATATGCAAACAGATGTCCACATTACTACAATTACTGGAAAATCTGAATGTGTATTGCCAATATAAAGATGTCCATGGCATAAAAGAAAGCATTTGTTATTTATTTCTGTAGTGTAGTTGATATATTTGTAAAGAACTACTGAGAGACCATAGTTCAAGTGCATAGGTACAGGTAACACATGACTATAGTGTGAATATGTCTTCTTTCTTTAAAAAGTACCTTCCCCTTGTTGTGGTTTTACATGTACTTTCATGGGATGAAGACTAAATGGACAGTAAACATAAGTAATACATCCTATTGTGCACTTTCACCATAGAGCAGCTAGTTTGCATAATCAATGGAAAAGTGTTTGCACATGCAATATACACATTTATACTACTTTCCCCATTCGTGCGTAGTTAAGCAGTGACCAAATGAGAGCCTCTGCCTCATTGATAAAATTATGAGAGTTCTATTAGTTTACGTACCTCCATGCAAACACATTAAGTGGAGAGGTGTGGCAGTCAGCAGTGAGGATAGCACCAAGTGTAAGAAAAACACCTGCAGCTTAGCTGACTCTGTTTTAGCAGGTGCATATTTCTTTTGAAGCCCATATGATATAAGACTTGAATCCAGGTATAGCTAACAGTTTTAAATATGTATTTATACTGCAATAAAATAATTATTTATTCTACATTCCCTGTGTGTTACCTTAGCACAGCATGGTTAAGTGGAATTGTGCAGTTCACCGTCTCATGGCATTGGTGCAAACAGTGGCCAAAAAGTGAAGAGCTCCATTGCTTTTTTTTACTTATGTGTGTTGTGTGTGATTCTATTTTTTGACCATATTAAAGGAGTTAAAATGGGGTAGATAGGAAAGTGGTGAAATGGGGGGTAAGCAGGGGGGGAGAACAAAAGGAAAGCAAACTAGGAATGTGCAGAAGGGAAGTAGGAAAGAACCATAACTATCCACTTCAACAGTGTTAAATTAAAATATGTACACAATATTAGATGAATTTGGACTGTCACCCTAACAAAGAGGGGTGACAGCAACACAATCATGTTGTATAGCCAAATAGATAGAATCAAGTGTGTCAAGAAGACACGTGTGAAGTGGAGAGCTATGTATGAGACATATTGTTTTTGTGGGACAGGTGCCCATTTTTTTACTTCAGTAAGAGGGGAATTCTGGGTAGGGTAAGGAATGTAGGTATTTATAGGTCAGGTAAGTAGGGTAGGTTAGGAAGCAGATGCAAACAAACAGGACAAACAAGACAAGACACAAGGATGGTGAGGGACATGGCAGGTTGGGGGACACCATGATTGGGGTTAGGGAAAGGACAACAGATGCCCAAGCCCATCAAACATGGGGGCAGTGAGAATCTAGTTCTCACCTGCAGGACTATCATTACTGTCCCCTTACTCCACTGACTATTGGAGTGCTTTGCTTCTTCTACAGAATATAAAAGAGAGCATCCTCTCCATTATGCATAGGCATGCACCAAGCCTGTCAATTCCTGGCGGGTGATGACATCCCCATTTCTGCTACTACTCCCAGAAGGTACCACAGCACCAGCTGCCTGGGTGGGGATACCTGATGTGGAGTGCCCAGGTAGTGCAGGGGCAGCAGAGGCAGGACTGCCAGAATGTGTTCCAAATGTGCCAGATGTCAGTGCAGAAATCGGTAGAGTGGAGGCAGGCTGAGGCAAGGAGGTTGGCATACCCCCCTATGCTGTAAAGCATTTTGTGATTTGTCAGAGATGAAGGACATTTTATTTATTTATTTAACATTTGTTTACCAGGCAAGTCCTACTGAACACAGGTCCTTTTCAGTGGAGGCCTGGGGAGAAAAGCTCCAGTTAAGCAAAATACAAGTCTGAGTTACAGTTACAGGTAATATGACTTACACAAAAACATAAAGTTTATATACACTGCAAAAGAAAAAAGCTTGTCTGCAAGCAAGCAAGCTCAAAGTGTCAAACATAAAAGTTACAAAAAGATAAATATAAAATGTCTTAGATAAATGTGTACAATAGACATCAAGAAGAGTAGTTCCAGAACCGCAAAGTGAAGACAATAGTTCGTAAAAAAGGTAAGTCCTTTATTAGTTGCCAAGTGGTAAAAATCCAAAGACAGTTGGTACAAAGCAGCAAAATCAGACCAAATGGTAAAAATCCAAAGTCAGTAGGTACAAAACAGCAAAATCAGACAAGCGCTTTCGCTTGGAGAATGCCACGCTTTTTCAAGTCAAAAACAGTTGCCTGCAGTGAGGCAACTGTTTAAATGAGGATGTTAATTAGTCACATGTTTGGTTAGAGCTGAGTTGCATTAAGAAACAATTGAGACTGTTTTGAGCAAGTGAACAGCCAAATAATAAAATGAAACATTAAAAAGTGCATAGGTTAAATTGACATTGCATTGTTTATACATGACTGGTAAACCAAGTGAGTGTTATAATGAAATTAAAAACTTTGCTTGTCCAAAAGGTTTGGATAGAAATACAAATACAAATACAAGTGGAAGTTTAAAAAAAGCTATGTGTGATCCAAGTGAGTTTGAAGTCAGCAATCCTGTGTAATATGAGAATCAATGTAGTGCTGTTATGTTAGCCTTAAAAATAGATGTCATGATGCATATGAATTTGCACTACTTGGTGACTTGGGGCAAGTGTGTTCAATGGGCAAAGAAACAGTGTTGAGAAATAGTGAAAATAGGATGAGACATGCTATAATCTAGCCCTTCTGAGCTTCAGAACCGAGCCTATACTAAGTGTGCCATTTAACCCCGGGGGCCTGCCTGCATCTAGCTTGAGTTGCCAGACAAGCTCCCTATATTCCAGGGTCGATTCCCAGTCCCCTCCTCTAATGTTAGGGTTCACTTGTTCAAGGATCATGAAAGACAACTTGTAATTAGGACATGTAAGTGAGTGTTTGAAAAAGCGTTGCTTTCCTTTTTCTTTTCAATGTCGTAAGTGTGTTCGTATAGCCTTTTCCTGAATTCCCTCTCTGTTTTGCCCACATAAAAGGCACCACAGGTGGTGCAGAGCCCGATGTAAACAACCCCTTTTGTTCCACATGAAAGTGACAGGGGGATCTGATACAGGTGTGTCTGGATGCAAGGTAGATGTGGGATTTGTTTGCAATGAGAGGACATTGCTTGCAGGCACCACATTTGAAGGTGCCCTTGTTGTTGTGAGAGTTGTGGGTAGTTGCAATGGGTTTTCTCTCGAAGATGTCTTTGAGGTTTTGCCCCCTCTTCCTCACAAAATTAGGTTTGTCCGGAATGATACTCCTGAAGTCATCATTGCCAGCCAGTACAAACCAGTATTTGGATACAATAGTTTCAATTTGTTCAGAGTTGTCGGAGAAAGTGTAAATGAAATTGCCGTCCATTTCTTTGCTCTGTTGTAACATGAGGTTGGGAATCTGCACTTGCGTGCGTCCAAGCAGTGGGGGGTATAAGGAGTCCCTTTTGGCAAAGATTTCATCTTTTAGTGAGTTGAGCAAGTTCTCAGGATAGCCTCTTTGGGTGAACATGTCATGTAGATTGTGAGTCTCTTCTAGAAAATCGGAGAGTTTACTGCACATTCTGGATGCTCTTATAAGTTGGCCCTTGACTATGCCCTTCTTTTGATGAAAAGGATGTTGACTCTCATAGTGTAATAGACAGTTCGAAAAAGTGGGTTTCCTGTAAACCTTGGAGTGTAGTTCCAAGGATTGGGCATCCCTATAAATGGTAGCGTCAAGATAGTGCAGATGTTCATGACTGATGTTGTGTGTGAAAGTCAGAAACTCTGTGGTACTGTTGATGTATTCCAAAAAACTCGACAGTTGGAGTTCAGTACCTTTCCAAATGAGGCAGATGTCGTCAAGGTATCTGCAATAGAAGGTGACAAACTGTGCCCAGGTAGTGCCAAAAATGTAGTCCTGTTCCCATCTGTGCAAAACCACATTGGCATAGTTGGTGGCACAGGAGGCCCCCATTGCTACTCCTTTTCCTGTTTGAAAAGTTCCCCATTAAAACAAATGTAGTTGTTGTTTAAGACTGTGCTCATCATGTCAATAATTAGATTGATGAAGTTGTTACCCAAATTCGTTTCTTTGGTGAAAAGTCACTAAACCAGTCTAGTCCTGTAGAGTGGGGAATACTGGAAAAAGGTCTTTGATGTCAATGGTGACCAGAAAGGAGGAGGGGGGGCAGTTGGACACAGGGAAAAGTTTCAGAAATTCCCATGAATCTTTGCACACGTATGTGAGGGCATGGGTGTGTTGTTTTGTGATGTGGTCAATGAACTTGGCAATAGGCTCAGTCACACCCCCCGCACCCGAGACAATGGGTCTGAAGGTCAACGGACTGGTGCCCTTGTGGGTCTTTGGGATTCCGAAGATGACTGGTACAATTGGTTTGTTGACAAGTAGAAAATTGTAGAGTTTTTCATTAATGGATCCCCCCTCCTCCTTTCTGGTCACCATTGACATCAAAGACCTTTTTTCCAGTATTCCCCACTCTACAGGACTAGACTGGTTTAGTGACTTTTTCACCAAAGAAACGAATTTGGGTAACAACTTCATCAATCTAATTATTGACATGATGAGCACAGTCTTAAACAACAACTACATTTGTTTTAATGGGGAACTTTTCAAACAGGAAAAAGGAGTAGCAATGGGGGCCTCCTGTGCCACCAACTATGCCAATGTGGTTTTGCACAGATGGGAACAGGACTACATTTTTGGCACTACCTGGGCACAGTTTGTCACCTTCTATTGCAGATACCTTGACGACATCTGCCTCATTTGGAAAGGTACTGAACTCCAACTGTCGAGTTTTTTGGAATACATCAACAGTACCACAGAGTTTCTGACTTTCACACACAACATCAGTCATGAACATCTGCACTATCTTGACGCTACCATTTATAGGGATGCCCAATCCTTGGAACTACACTCCAAGGTTTACAGGAAACCCACATTTTCGAACTGTCTATTACACTATGAGAGTCAACATCCTTTTCATCAAAAGAAGGGCATAGTCAAGGGCCAACTTATAAGAGCATCCAGAATGTGCAGTAAACTCTCCGATTTTCTAGAAGAGACTCACAATCTACATGACATGTTCACCCAAAGAGGCTATCCTGAGAACTTGCTCAACTCACTAAAAGATGAAATCTTTGCCAAAAGGGACTCCTTATACGCCCCACTGCTTGACGACGCAAGTGCAGATTCCCAACCTCATGTTACAACAGAGCAAAGAAATGGACGGCAATTTCATTTACACTTTCTCCGACAACTCTGAACAAATTGAAACTATTGTATCCAAATACTGGTTTGTACTGGCTGGCAATGATGACTTCAGGAGTATCATTCCGGACAAACCTAATTTTGTGAGGAAGAGGGGGCAAAACCTCAAAGACATCTTCGAGAGAAAACCCATTGCAACTACCCACAACTCTCACAACAACAAGGGCACCTTCAAATGTGGTGCCTGCAAGCAATGTCCTCTCATTGCAAACAAATCCCACATCTACCTTGCATCCAGACACACCTGTATCAGATCCCCCTGTCACTTTTCATGTGGAACAAAAGGGGTTGTTTACATCGGGCTCTGCACCACCTGTGGTGCCTTTTATGTGGGCAAAACAGAGAGGGAATTCAGGAAAAGGCTATACGAACACACTTACGACATTGAAAAGAAAAAGGAAAGCAACGCTTTTTTCAAACACTCACTTACATGTCCTAATTACAAGTTGTCTTTCATGATCCTTGAACAAGTGAACCCTAACATTAGAGGAGGGGACTGGGAATCGACCCTGGAATATAGGGAGCTTGTCTGGCAACTCAAGCTAGATGCAGGCAGGCCCCCGGGGTTAAATGGCACACTTAGTATAGGCTCGGTTCTGAAGCTCAGAAGGGCTAGATTATAGCATGTCTCATCCTATTTTCACTATTTCTCAACACTGTTTCTTTGCCCATTGAACACACTTGCCCCAAGTCACCAAGTAGTGCAAATTCATATGCATCATGACATCTATTTTTAAGGCTAACATAACAGCACTACATTGATTCTCATATTACACAGGATTGCTGACTTCAAACTCACTTGGATCACACATAGCTTTTTTTAAACTTCCACTTGTATTTGTATTTGTATTTCTATCCAAACCTTTTGGACAAGCAAAGTTTTTAATTTCATTATAACACTCACTTGGTTTACCAGTCATGTATAAACAATGCAATGTCAATTTAACCTATGCACTTTTTAATGTTTCATTTTATTATTTGGCTGTTCACTTGCTCAAAACAGTCTCAATTGTTTCTTAATGCAACTCAGCTCTAACCAAACATGTGACTAATTAACATCCTCATTTAAACAGTTGCCTCACTGCAGGCAACTGTTTTTGACTTGAAAAGCTTGGCATTCTCCAAGCGAAAGCGCTTGTCTGATTTTGCTGTTTTGTACCTACTGACTTTGGATTTTTACCATTTGGTCTGATTTTGCTGCTTTGTACCAACTGTCTTTGGATTTTTACCACTTGGCAACTAATAAAGGACTTACCTTTTTTACGAACTATTGTCTTCACTTTGCGGTTCTGGAACTACTCTTCTTGGTGTTATCAGTTTTGCTCTTATTTTTCTTCAACGGTGCTTTGTACAATAGACATCACAATATGAGTATGTACATATGTATATAAGTCATTTGTCATGCTTGGGAAGAAAAAGAGACTCCTGAGAGAAGGAGAGGGCAGATGTCTCAGGATTTATTGGGAGGGCAATGAGATACAAAGTTAGAAATTTAGAGTTGAGCAGTTAGAGATCTGTCCAGGGCAGTTACAAGAACAGAGCCATGAGTCTTTCAGGTGTAGTTTTAGGAGTTTTTTTAAACTGTGTTAAAGAGCGGCAGGTAGTAATTTGGGTGGGCAGTTTGTTCCATATGTTAGGGATGTATTTTGAGAAGAGTGATTCTCCAGCTGTGTTATTTGCTTTGGTGGTGTCTAGTAGGGATTTATTATTAGAGCAGAGGGATCTGGAAGTGATGTATGGTTGTAATAGGTTTTGGAGGGCAGGGGTTTTGTCTGGTTGATGCAATATTTTGTGGGCAAAGTTTAACTGATTAAAGAGTAGTAGCTGAGGAAGTTCTAGCCATTCTAGTTGTTTAATATGTGTATAGTTGGCAATTTTATTATAACAAGCTTCGAGTTTGGTTAGTCCAGATTTGTGGAGGTTGGTTAGGATTGTGGAGGCATATAAGAGGGAAGATAGGAGATGCGTGCGAGCAGTAGTAGCTTTTGAGTAGTTAGGAATTGTTTCTGTAATGTAAACCTAGTTTCTTGTGGACCTTCTTAATGGTTTGTGCTATGTGTGTATCGAACTTCAAGTTGTTGTCGATTTCTACACCCAGCAGTTTGGTATGAGTTGTAGGGGTGATGGCGGTTTTGTTTTTGGATAGGATGGTGAAAGTTTGGAAGGAAGGGGTCACTTTTGTTGGGGAGAAGAGAAGGAGCTTTGTTTTGTTGGGGTTTAGTATGAGTTGAGAGTTGCTGAGCCATGTTTCAGTGGACAGGAAGGAGTCTTGGGTTGTGGTGTGGAGGTCATGAAGGGAGGAAGCTGTCCAGATGAGCATAGAGACATCTGCATATTTTATGACAGTGGCTTGAAGTGTGGTGGAGTGGAGCTGGTTGGTGAAGAAGGTGAAGAGTAGATGTCTAAGGATGGAGCCTTGTGGAACCCCTAACATAACAGAGATAGGAGGGGAAAGTTGTTGCCATTGGACAGCCTGCTGTCATCCTGATAGGTAACCTTTGAACCATGTGATAGTGGAGTTACTGAGATTTAGGGAGGAGAGAATGTTGATGAGTTTGTCATGATTGGCCATATCAAAGGCCTTTGACAAGTCTAAAAATGTAGCAGATACAAACCATCCTCTGTTTCTATAGTGGTTCACTGCATTTGTGAAGGACATGAGGGCTGTGGTAGCGCTGTGAGAGGGGCGGAAACCATGTTGAGTGTTTGACAATAGTTTATTTGTGTTAAGGTAAATCATTAATTCAGTGTGTATAGTCCTCTTCAGGATTTTAGATAAGGGGGACAGGATGGCAATTGGTCTATAATTAGTATGTTCAGTTGAGTTACCTCCTTTATGTAAGAGTATTATGCATGAGATTTTCCAAATATCTGGGACCATGTTTTCTGATAATGATCTGCTTATGAGTATGGGTACTGGGTATGCTAAAGCATCTGCTGCAATTTGCAGAAATTCTGCTGGGATGTTGTCATCAGCTAATGTGGTAGGTTTTCGTTTTCTTAGTAGTTTTCTTGTAGTATCAAGAGAGACTGGGTGGAATATAAAGAGTTTGCAGCTATTTTGGAAGTTGGTGCTTTGTTGGGCTGTGGGGGTTTGGGGTGGTGGAGACAGTGCAAGAATTAGCAAGGGTTTGGATAGTTTCAGTAAAGTATTTATTGAACTGGTTTGCTATGCTGTCAGGATTTATGGCTGATGGGGTAGGAGTAGCTGATTTGCCTGGTAGAAGTATATTATTAATTGTGGCCCAGAATTTTTGAGGGTTATTATTGTATTTTTACTGGATATTATGGTAATAGTTGGTTTTGTCTGATCTTACTAATTTCTTGGCTATATTTTGCAGTTCTAGGAATCTTTGTCTTGTTGATGGGGGTTTTTGTTTGTGGAACTGTTCCCATGCCTTATCTGTACCCTTGAGTAAGGATCTGCATTCCTTACTAAGCCAGGGTGCATAGTTAGATTTGACTCTGATTGTTCCAGTGGGTGCATGGCAGTTTAGTATGTCAAGGAAGGTGGTGTTGAAGGAGTTGACTGGGTCTTCAAGGGGTAGCTCTCTGAGTGATTCCCAGTTGCCGCTATTTAGTGAAGAGATAAACTTGTTTGGGTTGAAGGTTTTTTTACTTCTAATTAGCTGGTAGGTTGATTGGTTGGTGTGGGGAGTATGGGATCTTAGTAGAAAGGTTGACAGATGGTCACTCAGACCATCAGGGAGGCAGCCTGATTGGGTTGACAGGGATGGGTCGTTCACTAAGATCCAGTTTAGGATATAGTGTCAGTTGGAGGATTTGTCAATCCTGGTAGGAAATGTGATAAGTTGGGTGAACCCATGTAGGTTGATATGTGATGTTGGGGTTTGAGAGGAACAGTTGAGACAGTCAATATTGAAGCCCCCCATTAGGATAGTTTCCTGCGGGAGGGAATTACAGGCCCAGTATAGAATATTCTCTAGTGTGGGAATGTTGTTACCAAGTGGGATATAACAACCTATGATGGTAATTTGTTTTTTTGGGTTAAGTGTCAATTTGGTACAGATAAGTTCTGCATTGTCAAAGTTGGGGATGCTTAGTTGTAGGCAGTCAACCAAAAGGTGGTCTTTGAATAGGATAGCTACCCCTCCACCCCTTTTGGATACCCTGTCTTTTCGTAGAATGTTGAATCTGGGAGCTACAATTACATTGTTGTTATTGCTGGGTTTGGGCCAAGTTTCTGTAAGTATTACTATATCTGGGGAATGGTGGGAGAGCAGTGCATGCAGGTCATGGACTTTGTTTCCAATATGTCTTGTATTTATGTTAAGGAGGAGAAGGAAATTGTTATGTTTCTGGTGTAATATGTCTGGGTCAATGGTGGTGGAGTTGTTTACTTGATTTTGGGGGTATTGAGGCTAGGATTTGGGTGTATGTCACGAGAGAGGTTTAACTGATTGATAAGGTGCGTAATTAACTTGGTAACTTTGTGAAGTAGTTTAGTGTGTTTTTGATAGGTGAAGGATGATGTAGCTAGAGGTAGGATTTTCTTAGTGTGGTAGTCTGTGTGGCTGGTATTGAAGAGGTTTAGAGATATGGGAGTGTAGGGTGGACTATTGTGATGGGTCAAAGAGGACATTTGGGTGGGAGGTGAATGATTGCCTGGTAATGGTGTGTAGTATGATGTCAGGGAGTAGAAAACTGTTAGCAGTGATGCAGAGATGATATACATGGCTGTTTGGGTTAGGTGTTTGTTATTTTGGAGGGACATTTTGTTTTAGAAAGGGAGGGAGGTTTGTGAATGTAGATAAAGGCAGGTGGGTGCTGCTTGAGTGGGTGCGGTGAACTGGCCTAATTAGTGAAAGTGTGGGTTCAGATTGGTTATGGCAAATGTGGGCAGGACTTGATAGGTATATAGCTAGTCAAAGCAGGGGCAGGTGGGAATGGGGTTAGGGCAGGGGAGCGGAGTGAGCCCACAGGGTGAATGGAACAGGATGATCTGGGGCTGACTGCAAGCACAAAAACAATTCATAGATTGCAGCTCGTCCAGGTCAGTATGTTAGATACCCTGTACACTGGAATAAGCAGAGTTCCTATAGAGTCTGATAGAGTGGAGGGAAGCTGGATAATTGTTGAGTTGGATGTGAGCTGTGAAGGGGGGTCCCGTAGTGTGTTAGCCTCTTGCCTTACAGTCAGTACCTTTTAAAACAGTGTACAAAATTTAGGAGAATAACCTGCACTGCAGTTGTTCTGTAGCTAGCTGGACTAATTTAGGTTCCAGCTTCACAGCACTGTACATTAGTGCAGGGTGAAGCAGTCCAGGTGATAATACACTTCTGGGTATCTGTGGACTTATAGATGAATTTCTGTGGGTTTAAAATGCTTTTGTAGCCCTTTTTCTTTAAGGATGATGGTTATTTTTTATTGTTTGGTAGCCAGGTTCATGAAGTTGCTAGAGCAGGTAAAAACTGCGTGCACCAGTAGAAGGGGAACAGCTGAGCAACCTGTTCACAGGGGCTGTGGAAATCTACAATGCTTTTGTAGTTATTTTTCTTTCAGGATGATTGTTTCCTTTTATTGTTTAGTGACCAGGTTCATGAAGTTGCTAGAACAGGTAAAAACTGCTGTGGACCAGTAGAAGGGGAACAGCTGAGCAACCCGTTCACAGGGACTGTAGAAATCTACAATGCTTTTGTAGTTGTTTTTCTTTCAGGATGATTGTTTCCTTTTATTGTTTAGTGACTAGGTTCATGAAGTTGCTAGAGCAGGTAAAAACTGCCATGGACCAGTAGAAGGGGAATGTCTGAGCAACCTGATTGCAGGGGCTGTGGAAATTGCAAGGTATACTGAAGGCCGGAGGGATATGGACAGCTGCTTTGGGAATCCAAGAGATGGAAATGTTTTGACAGCACAGAGAACAAGAAGAGAGATAAGGGTTGGGATAAGAGAAAAAAAAGAAATATAATTAATAACATCATGTGTGACATACAATGCATTATCACAATAATAAATTTCTTTATCTCTACTTTTACATTTAAGTATACTTCCTAACATATGCCACTTGTGTTGAAATTAAATTATGTAACATTTTTAAAGGCTTTTACTATATATTTACTTGTGGTATTTGAACCCACATTGTCTGACTACAGTATCAGACTCGATTCCTACAGTTGGCTTGTGCTGCAGACTGAAGCATGCATGCTTGTTTTTACAGTTAGCATACACTTTCTTACTTTGCTACATCTGTATAGAAGAGCAATACTTTAGCTAAAACAATAGTTATGTTGTGTTGCATGCATACCCCTAACTTCCCTCAGTCTCTCTAGATGCTCAGCATGAGCACCTCTATTCACCATAATCTCTTGGTTGGCTGTGGAATAAAGAGAGGAGAACAAGAGAAGTGTATTATGCATACCAGTCAGTATACTTACACAACTGTGAGATGTCAGCAGTCCTGAACTCATCCAGTTATTGGTTGAGTATATCCCACTTGCACCTTTTCAGGTCATTAAAATGATGCCTACACTGTTCTCCAGTGTGTGCAATGACAGTCATACTGGAGACAGCCTTGGCCAGAATATTCTATGCTTCCAACATGTACTGAGAGCCAGTATAGTCCCCCTGCAAGAGCCTTTTGCTGTGGTGCTTTAAAAGGAGCCAAATGAAGATTCTGGACTTCTCAGCACCCCACCTCTGTGCCTTAAATTGGGCACCTTCCCTTCTACCACCAGACATGTCTGACCAAGAAAACCAGCAATAGTTAAGAATGATTTCCCACCAATGTGAGTTATGGCATTTACTGGTAATGTGCAAACCTGAGCAACAATGCCAACTGTGCATGCATGATGTTAAATGGAGAACAACAGTGTCAAACAGAGAGGAAAGCAGTTTTGGAAATTGGAAGGTTATTCTGACAATTGGCATTAGTTTGAGGGTTGTTTGCTGCTGTAACTGTTAGGTGATTTAACTTTGCAGATATGTACTGCACATATTTTTTGTGCATCTTTACACACTGATAACATTTATTTTGACAATATGAGATTCAAACTTATGCATAAGAGACAAAACATTTTATTCCACAGTGATGATTTTTCATCCTTGGCACAGAAGAGGTGCTTCTCAGAGATATTCATGAATTATATATACAGTCACATGACAGACTGATGGATTAGCCATGTATGTGTGTAACCTGACAAGGTCCTGGTTTATACATTCATGTGTGTATGAGTATTATTGAAGTCTGACGGTCATCCATAGCCAGAGAACACAATTATAATTACAGAAACATAATAGTGAGTGTACCCTTAGTCACACAAACAATTCATATGAGCTCCAGTGCAATACAAACTTATTATTTATAATTATGTTTAATTTTTTATGTGTTTATTAAAATTGAGTGCGCAACACCTTAATACAATTGGGAGTGTGCAATAATTTTTTCATGTGAATTTTAATGTAAACTGAAATGGAACAATAGTAAAAATATTTGGAATTTGCTGTATTAGAACACAGGATCATCTATATTGCAGCCCTATACTTACTCCTGCTGCCACAAGAATAGTTAAAAAGCAGTTGGATATTTTCATATTCATTATTATCTTCTGTGTGTCAACTGCCACACAATACCACTTGTGTTTGTGTGATAGCAAAGCACAGAGGATACAATGTATCTGTTTTGAAATTGTCTTCTGCCTGCGTCGTCTCTGCAGGTGTTCTAGACCTGCATGTGTTGGGGAATGTTGCTAACTGCAATGCAGCTCCACTTAGTAGGTTTGCACAATGGAAAGAAACAGATGCAACAATGCATCCTTTTTGAAATCAAGAATGTCTGCATCCTGTCTGCAGGTGTTGTGTCTGAGTTGTGTGTGGGCCATTAGTCCAGGTTTGCACAGCAGTAAGTGATGTTCAAACGTGCAAAGCAAAGCTAAAGTTGTTTTAGCCTTGTGAGCAGTGTTTCTTAGGTCTCTTCCTTAAAAGACAAATGTGGGATTTGAGCCATGATCATCTTCTTCTTCTTCTTTTTCTTTTGGCTGCTCCTATTAGGGGTCACCTCAGCAGATCATCTGTTTCAATTTCTGTCTTCTGCATTTTGCTCTGTCACATCAACCACGTGCATGTCCTCTCTCACCACATCCATAAACCTTATCTCAGGCCTTCCTCTTTTCCTCTTACCTGGCAGCTCCATCCTTAGCATCCTTCTCCCAGTATACCCAGCATCCCTCCTCAGCACATGTCCAAACCAATGTGATCTCGCCTCTCTGGCATTGTCTCCAAACCATCCTACCTGAGTTGACCCTCTAATATACTCATTTCTAATCCTGTCCATCCTCATCAAACCCAGTGCCAATCTTAACATCTTTAACTCTGCCACCTCCAGCTCTGACTCCTATTGTTTCATCACTGCCACCATCTCCAATCATATAACATAGCTGGTTTCACAAACATCTTTTAGACCTTCCCTTTCATTCTTACTGGTACCTGTCTGTCACAAATCACTCCTGACACTCTTTTCCACTCACTCCACCCTGCCTGTGCTCTCTTCTTCACCACTCTTCCACACTCACCATTATTCTGAACTATTGATCCCAAGTATTTAAACTCATCCACCTTCGCCAACTCTATGTCTTGCATCTTCACCATTCCTCTGTCATCCCTCTCATTTACACACATATATTCTGTCTTAGTCCTGATTACCTTCATTCCTCTCCACTCTAGAGCATATCTCCACCTCTCCAGGGTCTCCTCAACTTGTTCCCTACTTTCACTACAAATTACAATGTCATACACAGACATAGTCCACAGGGACTCCTGTCCGATCTCATCTATCAACCTGTCCATCATCATTGCAAATGAGAAAGGGCTCAGAGCTGAACTTTGATGTAATCCCACCTCCACCTTGAATGCATCCATCACTCCTACCGCAGACCTCACCACTTTCACACTGCCTTCATACATATCATGTACAACTATTACATACTTCTCTGCCACTCCTGACTTCCTCATATAATACCACAACTCCTCTCTATATACTGTGTGGATGACCATAGTTAGAAGATGTGCCACACATACACATATGATTCATAGGTGTAGTTTATGTACTGGTTATCATAGTTGTACATTACATGACATTTATTGTATTTATCTATTTCCCATGTTTGTGCCGTGCACCATACAAACACTGGTATTAAAAGAAAACAAAAAAATATGAAATAACAATACAAAAAAAATGTTAGTACACATGAAAGATTTTTACACAAGTCTGGATTTGAACTCTCACGCCAATGAATTCACAAAAGATAGTAAAGGTGTTTTATCCCTCTTGGCTACAGAAACAGCTTTGCAGCAGGAGTGGAAATCATTGTGCATACAAGCGAGTCCAAAATCATCCAGAGTATTGACAAAACATATGGCACTTCCACACTTCTGAGTTGTTTGTACATGTGTTAATTTCAAATGTACTGTAATGAGTGATCATACAACCATTTATTGTTTGCAGAAATGCAGGTCTGTCTTATCTTTGTATGGTGTTCATTCTTCTCTTATGTGATCAGTAATCTGAGACATCCAGTCTGTAAGGTAGTTGTATCATGTCCTTAAAATGTATAAGAATTTTAAATGGCAATAATACACAGTTTTCAACAAATGCAGGGGAGTTTGGATGTTACTGAACAGAAACTGACTGAGAAATGTGTGCTGCTTACTTATATTTAAAACCTTGATACAAATACTTCTACACTTTGTAAGTGTAACCAGGCTGATACATCCACTGGAGGTACGGGAGTCTAAATTGCTTTTGTGTTTTTCTTTTCTTACCACTAATCATTCACAGTTGCAATCCATTAGCAACAAACACTTGAGTTCATGTCTGCATTATGTTTACATCAGATACACAGAGTCAAGAATTTGGTATTTAGCAATTCTAATGAGTTCATACTTCATTTGCATCTTCACTGTACTCAGAGGCCTGAATCTACACCATAAAAAGGGAACCATGCAGTTAGGGAACCTGAAGGTCAGGAGATAACACAGAAGAAGATTGATATTACTTTGGATTTATCTGCACAGAAGACTACTGATCTTGATAAGGTCTGATTGCATTTTTCAGTTATATACTGGATTTGCTCACATCACTAGGAAAAAAAAAATATATATATATATATATATATATATATATATATATATATATATATGGTTCCCATTCAGAAGCCTGAAACATCATAAGCCTGAAAATCAAAATCCTGAAACCAAAAGCCTGAAAATTCAGAATCCTGAAAACTCAAAATCCTGAAAGCCCAAAATCCTGAAAGACCAAAATCCTGAAACTCAAAATCCTGAAAACACAAATAATGCTAATATGTCACTATAAAGACACTAATATCTACCAACTGACCCTGACCCTAACCCTAACCCTAAGGTCCGTCACTATCGCACGCTCACCTGACCTGCGCCCTAACCCTAACTCACTTAAACCGCCCCTAACCCCAATATTTGTCACTATTGCATACATGCCTAACCTGCGCCATAACCCTAACTCACTTAAACCGCCCCTAACCATAACATAAAATCAACCGCACACTTACCTGACCCCAACGCATGACCTAACACCACAGGGCTAACAATAGCAAAGCCACAATGACATCAGTATGTCTATTTTGTGTTTTCAGGATTTTGAGTTTCAGGATTTTGGTCTTTCAGGATTTTGGGCTTTCAGGATTTTGAGTTTTCAGGATTCTGAATTTTCAGGCTTTTGGTTTCAGGATTTTGATTTTCAGGCTTATGATGTTTCAGGCTTCTGAATGGGAACCATATATATATATATATATATATATATATATATATATATATACACATATAGTTTCACTTCATAATCTCGAGTTACTGAAATCCCGAATTTCAGTAACCCAAGACTATAAAGTCAAACCATTCACAATAATGAAACCCACAATCATGAACATACATACACCATACACCACATAACACATACGCCATTCCACCCACAGCATACAAACCACACAACCCTACACTACATATAAGCAGAGGGGCAAGCCCCCCTGCACCCCCAAACTGCTCCTACTTATATATACCAACTCCAGGGGTCGCACATAACATAAAAAAAAAATTCTCACACCATGCCATCCTCCACTCGCTCGCACACAGATACACATCACACACACACAAACACCAAGAAATTCAATGTCCCAGGAGGAGCTTCCGGGTAGGTTTACATTTGTCAATATTTCTTGTATATTAAAATATTTAAAGCAATAGTTAAGTTGGTTTAATACTTTGTTAAGTTGGTTTAATACTTTTTTGGGGGTGGTAACTATTTACAGATTGATACAGTTAACAATACAGTCTGGTTCATTACACATTGGCTTTTGGTGGATGTGTCATCTAAGTTTCCATTAAATGTATTGCTAATGGACATATAAAGGCCAACATTTTTTCCTTTACTGTTACTTTGATGATGGTATCCTTACATTTTGCTTAACTTTCTCCATGACCATCCTCCCTAGCAAGTGTGGAGTCATCTGCACATGGTAAGCCAAACAAATTTTTATTTCAGCACTGATGAGTATTTGGAAGAAATATGCATTTATCCATATGTGTAAGGTGAGTGTCAGGATTGTGCTGTACCATCTGTGATACTGGCACCAGTGTTACTTTATTAGCCTATATTAAACTGTAGTAGTGTAGCTATTAATTTCTTTCCTGTGTTTGTTGCTTATCATCACAGGTGATCCTTTCAGTGGAAGTGTAGGACTCTTCAGAGTGTCAGCAGACTCTGATGATGATGGTGGCCAAGGACAGGCACAGTATTGGAGCGCAGAGGTTGAATCTGATACTGAAGTTGGCATTCGGCTATCCCCTATAATTCCATCGGACACAACCAGTAGTCCTACACAAACCCATTCCATTGAGCCCTCTGATATTGGACAGGTGGAGGGTGAGACACTTGATCTGTGTAGTGTGGTTACTGTGGCTTTAGTGACTGTTGACTCTGGATGTACCCAAAATGTGGGCAAGGTGCATGTAGGAGGGTTGTTAGGAGTTCTTGGAGGAGGCCTGCTGTCCATCCTCCACCTCATCCTGGTGTGTCTTTCTGTGCCACTCAACGTATGGTTAGGGCCATCATGGAGGTGCAGGCACATTCCAATAGGGCCTCTGAGGAAATGCTTAGGGTTGTAGATGTGGCACAGGCTGACATGTGTGACTGCATCCATAGTGTTGGTGATTCAATGGATCAGATGAATGACACATCGGAATGGATAGTGTCTGTGAAGAAATATCTGCTGGGAGGGGGACCGCATTCATGTGGGCATAGGTCAGCCACATCATCTGTTGTCAGCCAATGTGGTCATGCCTGATTACAATCCCATAGTGGCACTACTTCCACTACTTCATCAGGGGTTGAGGTATCCCAACCCAAATGTGCCAGGCCATGGGGTTGTGGTCCTGGGAGTACTTGTGAGGAGAGCTCATCCGGCAGACAGTCAGATTAAGGTAGCAGCAATGGATCTGACCATGGGTGTGGACATGCCAGTGCAATTCCTGGCAGAGCAAGTTCTCAGGGTCAGGAATGATGATGATGAACTGTCATCTCTACGATGCATGACTCAAACCTGTCTGACATAACAGGACGTAGAGCTAGCACAGAAGTTGTCTATGTTCTTGCAGACACTCACACACCAATTTCACCTGGACTGCCCATGCAGACACTGTCTTAGTGGCCATTTGATATTTATCCAAATGTCTGCCTGTTTTTCTTTCTTACTCACAAGCACTCAATATCTCCCCACCCCCCCACACACAACAGTCTGTGGAAATGATAAATGTACCATATCCTTGTTCTCTATCTTTTGGCTTCAACGATACACAAGTATTTTGTCTGATGCTCAGGGTGCATAGCTGAGTTAGTGCTTAGTATCTTTTTTTGTGATGTTGTTTTTCTTTCCGCTTTTTCCCAGTAAGGGGTCACCACAGTGGAACTCCAGTCCATTAATGATTGGCAGTAGATTTTTACGAAACGCCGAGGTGCCAGCTCAATGCCCAACCTTCAACGAAGGCACGCCCATTTACGCACGCATGTCTTTTGAAACACTACCCAACTGCGGGGAGGACATGCAGACTCCACACAGAAGGCACTCCTAAGCCAAGCCAAGAATCGAATGGGAGAACCTCTTGCTGTGAGGTAACAATGCTTAGCTGTACCACCATGGAATTAGTATCTTTTTTTGAAATGCTGTTTTAAAAATTGTAACTCTTTCTTACAGGTTTTTGTAATGTGACATCCCTCCCTAACTCTTACACCAACAAAGCTGGACCAAGACATAAAAAAAAATATGACAAAGACCCAACAATGGGAAGAGTTTTTAAACATTATGGTCTTGCAAACAGACAGTTGTTGGAATAATAGGTTTTGTATTACTATCTTTATGTTTGTTCTGAGGGATGTGAAGTCTAAAACTGAAATGTGTTTCATGATTTTCCAACTTCATTCTTTAATGATTTGCCATTGCAAACATATGAGGCCAAAATGTGGACATTCAGTCAAAGTCTGTACATTTTAGATGCAAGGCCTGTTAGTTGATAGAGGATACATGTATTGACATAAGTCAGTGTGTCACATTTTCATGTAATTGCTATAAAAATCACCCACCTTATAATTACTTACATTACCAAGTAACAGTATGCAAGTCTATGCCATTCATTTATATTCTTAGACATTTCTTTTTCTATTGCATGTTCAACACTTATCTTGGAAATCCAGCAGTTGTGAGTATTTTAGTTCAGGGCTGACTCTGTCTTACACTAGCAGGACACAGCCATTACACGGGTAAGTAAAGATTGTGAGCTTTGTCTGGCATCAGTGTTACTGTATGTATGTGCATAGGATGAAGGTTTTAGCCCTTTATGTGGTCAGTGTGTATGCTATTCGGTGCCTCTTGGCCAGTGCAAGACCATATTGTGCACATATATGTCTGCCTACACCCACAGAGGCTGTTGGTTCCCCCTCTGACTATTTACCTGTATGTGGCTGTGGTGACCTTGCCAGTGGTGGCAGGATGTGTGGCCTTCCCCTTGCTGTTCCTGCTGAACATGTTTTCTCAGGGTAATGTTGTGAAGCATGATACAGATGATGAATATTTCAGCACATGTAGGGAATTGTACTGTAGGGCTCCCCCAGATGTACCTAGGCACTAGAACTGCAACTTCAGCAGCCCAAACACATGCTTCATGATATTTCCTATTTGAGCATGTGCCTCATTATAGCATTCTTCATTTGGTGTGCATGCATTTCTAATGGGTGTCATCAGCCACGTTTCCAGTGCATAACTTGCATACCCCAGTAAATTCCCTGTGGGATATCCTCCTCTAGTAAACATCTCCTACAGTTGTGCCAGATATGTGAGTCATGGTAACTGCCTGGGTTGCCAGCATACACATTCAGGATGATTCCCTTAGCATTACCCATGATCTGGCAGTTAATGGAGTGGTACTGCTTTCTATTTATTTACAGCCTTCCCTGTTTCCCAAGTGGTGCTTTCATTTCTATATTGTACAGTCTATGGCACCCAAGATTTCAGAGTAATGTGCTACATGGTAGAATTCCTGCATAGTTCTGGCTCTGTCCTTACGTGTATGAGGAAAATATATGTACTCACTGGCATGTTGTAGCATAGCATTCAGGAACTGATAGAGGATTCTGGATGCTGATGCCTGTGACATCCCCAGTATGTCCCCCGTTGGTCTCTGGAAGGTTCATGTAGCTAAAATTCTAAGTGCTACAGATACTCCTCTGGTACTGGTTTCCCTTGGTTTGCCCTTGCTCTGAGTTGAGGCCGACAGAGGTTGCAAAGTTCTTGTAGTGTGTTTCTATCCACCCTGTAGTGCTCTATAATTTCCATGTCATGCAGATTGTGAAAAGTTAAATATCTCCTTCTTGACCTTGATCTATTAGCACTAGCAGCAGCAGCATAGACATTTGCCATCTACCTGAGAAAAAAATGCTTTGGAGTCTGCTTGGAGTATAAAAGTAGCTATGCAAACATTTCCAAGCAAAAATCCTAAATCTTCTAGACTTTGTTGCATACGTGGGAGCCATACATATGTCCTTCTTTTTTTTTTGTTTGTTTTTGTGAACTGCTAATCTGACCTCTCTTCCCAATCTTTACTGACCTCCTCTGATTGATTCCTTTAGTTATTGTGAAATATTTTTTATACCCCACTAATTATCCTTTTTTTAACAGCAGCTTCTGTTCTAGATTCAACTAAAAGCTCAGCCAGTGCAGGTCTTTCACTTAGGGTTCCCCTAGCCCTTTCTCTTTGCCTATACTCTGATAGTCAAATGTCTTCTTGGCTTCTTCCCATTCTATTACCTTTCCCTCTGCAGTTATTTTTTCTCAGGACCTGGTTCTTTTGCCAGCTTCCTCCAGGAAATTTTAGCCCCCTTTTACCTATTCTCTCTACCCTTAATTGCAGTCATCCCTATTGGCAGAATCTTCTTTCTCAATTGCTGTATTGGCTTAGTTCTTAGTATACTTTCTGCTACTTTATGAATATAATATAATAATCTGCATAACTGTCATTATCATACTTAAAGATGTGCATCCAAAATCTCACTTTTTCCTTATTTCTTGAATTTCTCCCCAGCTTCATCACCATCCCTTTCCACACTGAAGTGTAGCTTTCTGCTTGTGTATATGAGACTTAACTGTGTATCTCTAAAATATCCCTTCATATTGGGTAATCCCAGACCTCCTTGTTCTATTGGCAGGATCAACTTATCTCATTTGACTCATGGCCTCTTCCCCCTCCCAGATAAAATTCTTCAACTCTTTATTAATTACTATCCACAACTTTTCTTCTGGTTGATAAAATGAATATGTCAAATACTGCACTTATGTCTTTCTCCAGATTTGGTACATGCAGAATTACATCATCTGCAGATTGTTATCTTGTCCCACATACGTACTTACCTGTATTCCTCTACATTTGATACTCTTATTTCTTGTCCAATGGTTTTAGGCAGAGAGCAAGAGTGGAAAGCCTTATCTAGTACCTTGAAAAAACTCCACTAGACCTCACAATATCCCTCCACATCTTATTAATGCTCTAGAACCCTATATATGTTGAATAGTAACTTTTTGTATTTCTCTGGAAATGTTAGCACTTTTAAATGACACTCTAGTTATAGCCAATTGTGTCCATTGAATGCTTCTTCTGCATTCAAGATTATCAGTAGAAATGTGCATCCCTGTCTTGCAGCATCCTCCTGGATTATTAACATCCAATTAATACTATCAAAGGTCTTTCCACAGTAAAGCCATATTAATCCAGACCTAATATTCGTTTGGTGATATTTGCTAGCTGTTTGGCCATAATAGTAATAAAAAAAACTCTATAATTATGGATCAAGCTTGAGATGGGTCTGTATGACCCTGGATCTGTCAGATCCTTCCTCTTGTTGGAAATCTCCACTAATACTGCTTCCTGCCAAGGCAGGATAATTTTATCCCCACTAGTATGTCATTAAATAATTTTACCCAGATTTCAATTACTGTGCCTAGGATTCTTTTCCACACTTGTATTGGCATTATATCCAGTTCTGGTGTTTTCCCCTGCTTTTGAACTACAATCACCTCCTTTACCACCTCTGCCTTAATCTCTGATTGTAATACTTAGTTTGCATTAGTTTTTATTCCAGCCAGATTCATATGAATGAAGAACTTACCTATGCTTCCTGCAACAGCTTCTGCTTCCTGATTCTGACTATAAAGACTGCCAAAGCATACTTTTAAAGCTCTCACAATTTCACCAAGATCATTCACTTACACCCCTGTCTCTGGGTTTCTTAATTTAATAATCATGCTTTCAAATTGTTATCTTAACCTCCACATGAAATGCTTTGCTGTTTTTCCATCATATTAAAATAATTCTATTTGAAAGCAGCTGCCTAGTACTCATGCAAGTTTTCCATATGGTCCTTTATTCCCTTATTTGCCCATTTTAACTCATCTACTCATTCTGGTCTTACTTCCTGTCTCACTTTATCCCGTACTTCCTGTATCTTTTGTTGCATCACTAAATATTTCTCCTTGCAGCATTCTCCAGCTCCCTAGCTTTTTGACTGACCATCTGATCTTTTGTTGCAGTCCTCCCATTCTCTCATAGTTAGTGTACCACCTGCAATTAGTGACTCCAAGGCTTTCTGAGGTTTTTGCCTGCCCACTCCCAGAAACCACTTCTCTCCAAAAGATATGTTGGAAAATGCCAGTGCATTCTTCCCACTTGGTTTGTTCCGCTGGATAGTGTAAAAATAATGGTGCACAGTTACAGAAGGTAATCAGGTACACCCTCACACTAGATTAAAATGATGTTTGGAAATATATCCTATATCCAGCATAGTCAAAGTATTATATTTACTGGAAAATATGTAAAGTCCCTAGCTGAATGCCTGCTTGACTTACATCTATGAAGCCAAATAACTTTGTATATAGTTGTCTAAATGTTTCCTTTGTTTAGTAATTCTGATTTCTTGTGGCCTGCTAGAGACATCTACCCTGTTACAACTTACATTCCTGTCTCCTGTAATAACTAATATACTCATGTGGAAAGCTATTATACTTCCTAGTGTTTTCCTGATAATTTTTATATTGGCTCTTGGGGGATATATACAATAGCTATGGTAAGCTGTCTAGTTTGCCATGTACATCTAACCACCACATAGCGACCTTCCTCATCTACTTGTTCCATCTCAACCTGAAAGCCTCTTTCTTTTTTACCATAAGTACCATCTGCCTTTTCCTCTCATTTTCAACAGCCACATAGAACCCCATCCATTCTTACTTTTTTAATAGGTATTTCATGTTCTGATCAGGTAAAGTGGGTTTCTTCAACAGAAATACTTGTGCCTACTCTTCTACTATAAGGGTTAATACCCTATCTATTTTTATGTCCACCAACCCATTTACATTCCATAATAATACCTTTAACTTCTGACTCATCTTACTCAGATACAAATATGTAATATATCCTGCTTAACACCCTGCATGTCTGACTTGTAAATGCTTTTGGAATTCTTTATCATGGTTAACCCTATTTTCCTGTTTATAAACCCTCACCACACCTTCCATCCTTCTACTGCTGTGCCATTAGTGACCTTAAACTAATATTAAAAATTCCAAACACATCCCTGCATCCCTCTTTGACAAACACCTTAGAGATATAGAAACACTATGAACTCTTTTATCAGTCCCCCCCCAATACATTTGAGTTTTTGAATTGCAGCTATCTTCCAACAAGCTAAATGCTCACTTTTGGCAGTTCTAGAACTTCCCTTTGGTATATTGTTCTACTTTTAATGATCAGTACCTCAATCTTGCACTGTTTAGCTGGATCAAAATTAATATTTCCCTTCTGTCTCAGAGGTAAACAGATACTCCATGGGTAAGCTCTTGTTGTCTACTGCTAATTACCCTCTCCACTAATACATGTCCCTTTTATGATACTCCTTCTCTGACTTAGGTTCATAGGTTCATAGGTTCATACTAGGCTATCTGCCCGAGGGCATTTACAAGCCTAGCCCATCGTTTTGTGGCTTACGCCACCCCTTTAGTATGGGGAACTATACCCATTATTTTGCTGTGCCTCTGTCGAGCAGTGACACTGAGGTAATCCCTGGGGTATATCTGCGATCTCCCATCCATTGGTCAAGATTTCTCTTGAATAAGGCCAGCGAGGTGCTCTGCCTCACATATACCGGGATTTTGTTCCACAGCATAGGGAGTCTTTGGGTGATGAATCTATCCCTCCAGCATGTCCTATTAATAGCCGTGTCGAGGTTTAAGTCTCCCGCCCTTGTGGCTCTGATGGATCTAGATTTTTGAGGTGAAGCATATTCATCAAATCTGGGTTTGACATGGCCTTGTATGTTAGGCAAAGGTCACCTCTGAGCAAGCGTGGCGACTGAATAGAGCTGGAGTTCTTTCAGTCGGGCAGCACAGGACAGATTTTGAGACCCTTTATCCTTTTGGTGAGGAACTTTTGTGGCCTCTCCAGCTGCTGTAAGTGTCGGGTCAGATACATTCCGAATGGGGCATTGTACTCAATCATTGGTCTGATGAGTGATGAGTAAAGTGAGACTATGACCTCCCTTGATCTAGATGAGAATCCCTTCATGATAAGGTGGGCAATGTAGAAGGTCTTCCTAACTACTTTAGCTACATGGGTGTCGAATGACAGACTACTATCAACCTGGGTCCCCAGGTCCCTGATAACTTCTTCTGTGCTCAGTGGATTGCCACCTATTTGGTAGCTAGGGGTAACCTTGTTTTTCCCGAAGGGTATGACTATGCATTTTTTGGCATTTAACTTTAGGCCATGGCTCTGGCTCCAGTTATCCGTTTCTGTGAGACCCTTCTGAAGGATATCTGTGTCAGATGTGTTTTCTACTATGGCGCCCAGTTTGCAGTCATCTGCAAACTTTGTCAGCCATAACCCTCCTGTGTTTGCTTGTACTCGGAAAAGTAGATGCCAAACAAGAGTGGGCCCAGGACTGAGCCCTGTGGGACACCACTTGTGACAGGCTTTGAGTCTGACATGGCGCCAGCAACTCTGACCCTGTAGGTTCTGTCACTCAGCCAGTTTGCAACCCATCTTGTGATGTATGGGTTAACATTTAAGCTGATGAGTTTTTCAATGATACCCGAGTGGGGTATTGTATCTAAGGCCTTTGCCAGATCGAGGTAGGCTGTATGGACTGCCTTTCCCTCATCAATGGCTTTGGTGACTGTTTCGAAAAAGTCAACCAAGTTTAAAAGGCATGATCTGCCTTTGACAAAGCCAAACTGGGTTGGATCCAAAGTCTGCAAATTCCCTATGTCTTTATTTATGAGGTCCATTATGATCCTCTCCATGGCTTTGCAGATAAGGCTTGTCAAGCTAATGGGCCGGTAATTTCCAGGGTCGGTGGAGGCACCGCCTTTGTGAAGTGGGACCACAGTTGCAGTGCGCCACTCCTGGAGTGCGTATCCAGAGGTAAGACTTTGATTAAACAGCTGTCCTAGCTGTGGGTTTAATTCCTCATTGAGTTCGTGGAGCACACAGCCGGGGACACCATCAGGTCCCATGGATGCTGTGTTTTTTGCTTTGGAGAGAGCAGTTCTCACTTGGGCGTTGGAGATGTTTGGGGGGCTGCAATCGTTTGGTATAGATATCTTTCCTTTTGGGGGGGGGGGGAGAAGTTTGCACTGAACCTGTCAGCCAGTATGTTGGCAATGTCTGTAGGATCAGTAATCTTCACATCATTTTGACTTATACTTCTCCTCACATCCATAGGTTCAGAAATCTTATTATTAACTAAGGCTTCTAGTCAGTTTCTAGGTTAATAATCATACTTATTAGCTTCACATCAAATACAGTTTTACTGTCAATTGGGTCTCCTCTCCTGTTCCATCTCACAGGAATGCCCTTCTCCCAAACTGATACCAGTCCTGGAATCACCCAAAAATGTTCCTAGGAATAATACCTTCCTATTTTTTATTGTTGTGTTCCCTTGCCTGCCCACCTACAGTAACCACCCACTTAAACTATCATTCCCAATTGGCTTTGTAAATACCAAGCTCCACCCCTTTCTCTAGTAAACAATGATCCTTCTGACATAATCACCACTAATTCAAGAGGGTGTCCTTCAGAACTGCTCTCATGAGAGGGAGCTTCACATAATCATTAAAAAATATTCTTTACATTTGGTATTTCAGGAGAAAACACCAAAAGATAGATATTAACTATGATGTATTATTTTACAAATATCTGTGAGTGAACGCTAATTCCATCATACTCTGGAGTGGAATTCCAGCCTACGCCAATAATTAGAGATTAAGGCAGTTTCTAATTATTGGGCCACAGTCTGCCTGAAATGTGTGTGCTTTTCTCCTTATCTTTTCTCTGCTGTTTTGAAATAATGGACTCAGTATTCCTGTGAGAGTTACCTGTAATCCACAACCTGCACTTTGCTTACTTAATTCAGCCAGAACCAATTGCAGATTTGTCAGTGTTTTTAAAACCAAAGGGTAAAAAAAAATTTAGGAAAAGCTTCTTCATTCTTTGAGATGCTGCGTGGGTGGGGAGTGACGCAGGGATGTTTGGAGTAGGGATGATTGCTTCAGGGGAGAAACTTACAGTAAACTTATTTGCAAGTATGTTGGCAGTGTCTTTAGGGCTGGCTCCTTGCCTCTGCTTTTCCATAGTTGCGCAGCTCCCATTCTCTGTCTCAATTGTCCTGAGTGTAGGGAGTAGCCTATCAGAAGAATTAACTCACCCCACATTTCAGTCATGAATTATTCTTTCATTTTCTAATGAAGCTAAAGAAGAACTGATTGTGATGAAAGCAGATACTGCCAGCCCAGCTAGCTGGAATTTTGTAAGTAATTATATGTCATTTATTTTTTTTAATATTTCTTGTGGTTTTGATTTCTGATGTCACTGTAAATATATACTATGTTCTTGTTCTTTTATTTATTATTATATATATATATATATATATATATATATATATATATATATATATATATATATATATATAAACCTTTCATTGTGGCTGATCTTTGCATAGATATTTAAGTTTTGAGAGTACTTGCATATTTATTTGGTGACACTGTGGGCCACTCCTAATAGCCTTGCTCTTGGTCAAACTACCATTGCTGTTACTATTACTGTTACACAGTAAAATTGGACACCCTTTGTTAAGGGCCTTAAAGTAGCTGATAAAGAGTTGGCTGGTGGCAGTGATAACTACCTTATAGTCTGGGCAAAAGGGAGCATAGCTAGTAAACCTGTGCCAGCCTTTCCCAGCTGTGTGTGTGTGTGTGTGTGTGTGTGTGTGTGTGTGTGTGTGTGTGTGTGTGTGTGTGTAAATTAAACCTCAAAGAATCTGTGTGTCAGCTACTTGGGCAGGGAGACAAAGCACTAGTTGGAAAGAGAGGGTGCTAGAGGTCTTGGATTGGCCACTCAGCTGAGATCTCAACTCTGCAGCTGTGCCAGTGGGGAATCTTATTGAGGATCTGGAGAAAGCGGGAGAAACCATCCCTGGACTGACTGTGGTCTCTGTGTGCTCTTAAGGGAAATTGCACTTGATGCAGAGAGCTGCATCTAGAAATACTGTGTGTGTATTTGTTGTCCTCCAAGTGTGCATCCCCCACTGTTGTCAGCGGTGAGGATTGAGTCTCCTTGATTACTGATTCAGTGGTAGGTCATCACATTTATTGGTGGCAGTGGAGGGATATCCATATATTTTGATTCAGTGATGTGGATATTGAACTCCTGTAGCCTGTAAACAGTGGTCACTAAAGAAGGTGTTTGTACTCTCAAGTAGTCACACAGTGAACATTCAGTTTCATATCACAATAGTTTGATTTATTTTTGTTAGCTTAGTTAGTCAGGGAGAGCAGGCAAGGATGTCAACAGACGGGTATGGCAAGTTGATAAGGAGCCAGTTGGCTGAGATGAGCCAAACCAAAGGATTGGGGCATGCCAACCTGACTAAAGCAGAAATTATTGCAGCCTTAGTCACAGCTGCCTCACAGACCAGCAACCAGGAGGACAACCAGACTGGCCTTGGGGATGTACAACTCTCAGAAAATGTTCAACCTTGCCTTAGAGGACTTAAAAATCCATCTGGAGTGAAAGAAACTTTAACTGGAGGGCAAATGGTTGAAAATAGAATCAGCAGAGAGACTTCGGCATTTAGAGGCTGAACAAAATGAGAGACTGAGACATTTGGAGGATGAAGAAAATGACAGGCAGAGACAACATGAAAAGGAGATGCTGACTCTTCACCAGGGTCATGGAGGTAATGGGGAAGGGAATAACTGAACCCCAGAAGCAACAAAGTTCAGCAAATTTTATTTTACAATTTACAGAGGGTAATAATTTTGATAGTTTTATTCATATGTTTGAAAGGGTATTCAAACAGTATAATGTTGACCAAGGGCTCCAGGTACTATTCCTGACCCCCTTACTCCATGGTAAAGCTGTAACTGCTGTTGTTAAATTGTCTGTCCCTTATACTTAGCATCCATCAGGCCAATTACTGAGTACAATGCCCCCCTTTGGGATGTATCTAACTAAACATATCAAACAACTAAAAAGACCCCAAAGGTTCCAAACCAAAAAGATCACAGGCCAAAAGTCCTTGATCTACCAAGAGAGGCTGGAAGCTCAGCCCCTTTATTCAGTGACTTATAGACTTTTCAGAGGAGATCTACATCTCCCTTGCTGAGCCAGCAAAGACCCAATTGTCCTGGATGTTTTGTTTCTCCACGAATCAAATAACACCACCAGTACTAAAACTAGGAATCTAAATGTTCAATTAGAGTTAAAAAAAAACATGATGGAGGGACAAGTTTATAACCCACTGTCTTCCACTCTGGAATAAACTTTCCTTGTATGTTAAGCAGTGCAATTTACTTATCTCCCTTTAAATATAAATCAGATGACTGGATGGGTATCCACAAATTTACCCCAAGACTGACTTGTATGGTCCTCCATGAGAAAGGAGTTTTGCTTAAGGACTGGGTAATAGCAAGGACAGAATAGTTAAGAGACTCAGTGGCCTTGGAATATCTGTAGGTTCATAGGTAAGTACTAGGCTAGCTGCCCTTGTGGGGCATTTTATCCCTAGCTAGTTTCCCTTTTTGTACTCAAATTAGCTAATCTTATTTGGTTACCTTACCCAGCCCATGGTTGATAAGTATATATTACCCAAAGAGAATAACTGGGATCATACTATAGATAATTTGAGGGGACCCATGCATGGGATAAAGCATTTAGGAGCTGCATCTGTCCATTAGTAGTACAGGGTGCAGTCCTGGGGTAATTTTTCAGACAGAATTATTGAAGACAAATCTGAAATACATAGAGAAGTACCAACTAATGCTCTGGGCAAGCATATAAGGGAGAAAGGAAGTACACATGTATTTAATTTTAGAGTGACTGACATCAGACAGAAGAAAAAAAGGGGATCTTAATAATGAGTTAGAAGTATGTGAATACTCATGGATCACACTTTTAGAAGCTGACTGTTTACCAGGTTTAAATACAGCAATAAGCATTAAACCTATTTTAAAAAGAAGACAGTTAATTTTGAAATAACATCTTGTGTGGATGGGTCTTTGTTAAATGTTTTACTTATTTTATGGCTATACTGACTGTCAGTAACATTTTATCTGTATATGTGTCTTTAAACTGAAGTGCTTAATAAGACTGTGTCATGTGATTAGTTTTATGTTTTGAATTTACTATTTAAATGAAGGCATTTGATCTCTTCTTTTACACACTGATGAAGGGTTGATCCCAAAAGCTTTGTGTTTTTTCCTGTTTGGAATAAATGCTGTATGTTACCTCAATGTTTCCAGGCTTTGGATTGTTTATTAGTGTTTTGCAAGTTGTACCCTGTCTGGTTTACCTATGTGCTGTTCTTGTTTCTTTGGATTCTTGGTTGCTTTGCTTTGGAACAGCCACAGGCATTGAGGCAGTTTTATCCTTGAACATGACACAGTCTATGGTGAATAATATTGGTCGTTATGTGAACCAAATGGTGCTAATTCAACATAACCTGCTGTTGTCCTGTTTGGGGGAACCAAGAGAAGTCTTGACACCTAATGTGGATGAGGCTGCTGCTGGCTTAAAAGAAAAAATAACTGTCTTGGAACATAAGGTACAGTCACTTAAAAGACTACAGTGGCAATGCTTTAGTTTTTTAACATATTTAGAATGTGGTGTTGTTATACGCAGTCTGAGGGTTTTAAAAATGCCCTTATACATATCCCGAGTTACTCAAAAAGTGGCAGGAGCTTAATTTGAGAATTGGGGCTGACTATATGAGATTAATGAATGAATATTTTTACAAATTTGAATGTGACTTACAACAGACGATTATTCAGACTAAGAATTAACTGCTTGAAACACCTTTAACAAATGAAGGTTCATTGTTATATAACAAAATGCTTGAGAACTTAACAATATTTGAACAAAAGCTGATTGCACTAAGAAACACAAATTGAATCGAGACATTGGAGATTTAAAAAATGGGCACATTTTTTTCTTGACCTAGGGAATGCCCGATGCCTTTTACACAGGAAGGTAGATATAATAATAAACAGTGAAGGATGAAACAGACCATGGACTCACTAGATGAATTTTCTCCTGATGAACTTGTCAGTGGGCATAATGTTAACCTAAATTTAACTAATAAAAATTTGCAGACTGTAGACTCAAACAATGTTACACATTTACTACCAGAAGCAAGTACTTCTGTGAGGTCCACCCCCCCCCCTCCATTAATACAAATGGTACAACCCTGCAGAATCAGAATTTTCAGCAGGGGAAGACTCTAATTAGTATCACATTACCACAGAAAGTGAAGCAGGCAGTACGGAATACATCAAAGAACCAAGAGAAGGAGAGGGACAATTCAAGGGGCAGGAAGTAGACTCAAGGTCAGCAGTCCAACAGGTGGAGAAACCAAGGACCAGAGACCCGCAGCAGGACTCACAGCAACAAGAACTGAGTGAATTTTCTGTTGTTAATCTTTCTTTCCTTCAATTAACTGAAGCTGAGTTAAAGCTTTTGAATAAAGGTATAGGTTTCGTTCCATCTAATGTGGACAGTTTTGTAACAGTGCTGACTGATCTTAGATTGTTTATAAGGAATGTGAGTCTGAAATTTATATTTAAGGATGCACCTGACACAGGTATGTAAAAAAACTAGTATGTTCATACTGGTGAATTGTCCCATTTTAAATGCATTTATTGGGACATGTGAAAGGGACATATGTAACTATTATATGAAGTCTGAAAAAAAGAAATACATTTCCTTGTCTGAGTTTCAAGCTCTTGAGAAATTACAAAACAACAATGATATTATTATTAAATGGGCTAACAAAGGTGGTGTAATTGTTATTTTTGATAGAGATATGTATAACATGCTTATGCTTGAATTTTTGAGTGATTTTGATAGTTTTGTTGAGGTCCCTCCAGCAGAAATATTTAAATGTATAAGCAAAGTTAATATGTGTATTTTTGAGATGCGACTTAATAACGACATCAGTACTGAATTGTTTAATTATTTTACAGTTCCATGCCATATGACACCTGTTTTGTATGGTCTCCTGAAAATTCATAAAAGTTTAACACATCCACCCATGCGTCCTATTGTATCTGGTACTGGCTGGATCACCGAACCTATTTCTCACTATTTACAGGTTACTTTAACCAAATATTTATATAAAGTTAAAAGTTTTATTTAAGATACAAAATATTTTACAACAGTTATGCTGCTGGTTTAATGAACACCAGAATGTTGAATTTTTATTTGTAACCCTTGACATTAAATCATTATTTACTGTGATACCTCTACAATATGGGTTAGAAGCACTACATGACTTTTTAAGTAGAACATGTGGCATGGTTGGTAGAGAAGTGGAAACAATTTGTGAATTGACAAAAGTGGCGTTGACTAATAATGTGTTTGTGTTTAATGAATGCACATACATACAGAGAAACGGGGTAGTGATGGGCACCCCAATGGACATATGCCAATATTGTTGTTTCGTGCTGGGAAGAGCAAATTGTTTATAGTGAACTGCATCCTTTTTATGACAAAATATTTTTAAATTCTTTGTGGGTGACATATTTTTCCTGTAGGCTGGTAATGATGCTGAACTTGAAGTATATATAGAATATTTAAATAGAACCACTAACTTTTGAAAATTCACAGCTCAGTTTTCTGTGGATACCATCAATTAACTGGATGTTAGCCTAACTAAATGTAGTGGAAGTACTGATACTTTGATACATAGAAAAGAGATGCACTCCAACTGATATGTCCACAGAAATAGTAGGCATGCCACACACACTTTTAAGGGTGTAGTCAAAGGACAAATGTTAAGAGCCAGTCAACTTAACACTGATGAGGCCAACTTTAAATTGAAACTGGATAGAATAACCACAGATTTTAAATGCTGTGGTTATAATAACTCATTATTAAGATGTACAGCAAATGAAGTTATTATGGAAAGAACAGGCAAAGTGAGACCCCATTTTTCTAGTAATACTAGCTATGTTAATTCTGGTCATAATTCTATTAAAAATAATAATATATGCTGTCACAACATATAATTGTAGATCAGAGGGTTTTAAGAACATTGTTAGAAATAATTGGGGTATTCTTAAAAACATGCCTGAGATAATCAGAATAGCTGGAGAGGCCTCCATGTTCTCATATCGTACCTGTCTGAATTTGAAACAAAGATTATGCTATAAGGACTTTAAAAATAATACAAAGTTGAACATAAGTAGAAAACAGGGTACATTTACTTGTTATACTTGCATATGCTGTGATGATATAAATACAAGTAGTGAATTTACACATCCTAACACTAAGAAGAAATATACTTTCAGGTGTTTTGCAACTTGTAATACCACTGCCATTATGTATATGGCATGCTGTAAGGTGTGTCAAGCATTCTACACAGGGAAATGTACAACAAAGTTGAAGGACAAAATTATTGAACACAAATCTGAAATATGTAGAGAAGTAGCAACTAATGCTCTGGGCAAGCATATGCGGGAGAAATGAAGTACACATACATTTACTTTTAGAGTGACTGACATCAGACAGAAGAAAAAAAGGGGGGAACTTAATAATGAGTTAGAAGTATGTGAATACTCATGGATCACACTTTTAGAAGCTGATTGTTTTCCAGGTTTAAATATAGCAGTAAGCATTAAACCTATTTTAAAAAAGACAGTTAACTTTGAAATAATATATTGTGTTGATGGGTCTTTGTTAAATGTTTTACTTATTTTATGGCTATACTGACTGTCAGTAACATTTTACCTGTATATGTGTCTTTAAACTGAAGTGCTTAATATGATTGTGTCATGTGATTAGTTTTATGGATTGAATTTACTATTTAAATGGAGGCATTTGATTTCTTTTTTTACACACTGATGAAGGGTTGACCCCAAAAGCTTTGTGATTTTTTTTTTCCTGTTTGGAATAAACGCTGTAATTTACCTCAATGTTTCCAGGCTTTGGATTTTTTATTACTGTTTTGCATTTTGTAGCCTGCCTAGTTTACCTATTTGCTGTTCTTGTTTCTTTGTAAATTTTCTGTTTCCCATCAATAGATCCAAGTTGTGTTTGAATATGGACAGGGATGAACTTTGTTTTATGTGGCTGTGGAGTCTGTTCCACAGCAGCAGTATCCTCTGTGAGATATACCTGTACCTCCAAACTGTTCTGTTGATGTTGCAGAAGAGGTTTAGATCCCTAGAATGAGTATTTCTGATGCCATTTGACTTGCTGATGTGCAGTAAATCCACCAGTACTACGTCGGAGGATGCCTTGTATGCCAGGCACAGGTTATCGCTTAGCAGTCTGTAGGATACTGAGTATAGTGACAGGGATTTCAGCTGGTCCATATAGGACATGTAATTTAGGCCTTGTGTCCTTTTAGTAAGGTATCTCTCTGGGCACTCCAGTTGTTGCATGTGTATGGACAGATACATGCCAAAGGGGGCATTATAGTCAATGATTGGCTTAATGAGGGCTGAGTATAGGGGGACAGAGACAGCCGTAGATCTAGACACAATCCCTTTGTTTATAAGCTTGCAATACTGAAGGACTTTCTTATAACAATGGACACATGTTTGTCAAAAGTTAGGTGACTGTCCACATAAGGTCTCAAATCCCAAACAACTGGGTCATCTCTTGGGGGCATGTTGTTAATGTGGTTGTTCCCTGTGGTAGATAACTTCACAAAGGATACAATAATGCATTTTTTGGCATTTAGATTCAGTCCATGATTTTGGCACCAGTTATTTATTTGGGACAAACCTTCCTGCAGGATGGTTAAGTCATTTGAGGATTCAATGTCTCCTGGCTTAGTTAGCCAGAGTCCTTTGGTATTGGCTTTACTTCAGAAAAGTTGATGCCAAACAGAAGAGGTCCCAGCACAGAACACTGGAGAACTCTACGGGTGACCAGTCTCTTTGTGAAGGTAACTTCCACTATTTTGATTTCCTACGAAAATCTATGACTCTGTACTGTCTCTCCATGCTGTCCAGTGCTATTTTATTTTTAAAGGAACTTGAGGGAAATAAAAGGAAGGAAAATTAATAGTTACATAGGATATGTAAAAAAAAAGAACAAAGCATAAACATGTACAGCTGGTAACAGGTTGGCGCAGGTTTACAAATATTTGAAGGCATCAGGCCAATTTTTGGCAACAGAAAGAGAATCACACTACAGTAAGCCCAGAGCAAACTAGATACGTTGCCCACAAGATGAAGGAAGAAGGATTTTTTGCAGTAAATACTTAGGAGAAAACTTCCCTTGCTGACAGCAACCACTGTCCAGCTACAATTACCATGCACAAGTACTCATAAACTGTGTACTTTTTTTGGCAAATCACTGAGAATTGCAATCACTAAATGAAGACAGACAGCTGACTTTCAGACACCATATTATCAAGAAATGCATGCAAAAATAAAAAAATATCATCCTAGCAACTTTTGGATCTATATTATCAGACCAAAAGTGCATATGTGCAACTACATAAAAGTCAACACATAATGCACAAAACCTAAAAATAGCGAGCGGCTATGTAAGCAAAGTTTTCCCTAGGGAAAAAACTTATGCAGCCGTTCGCTAAAAAAAATAATTTAATATCATAAACAGGTGGGGGGCTTTGCCCCCCACACCCCCCTAACTAAATATACCAAGTGCGAGATTGCACTATAGGGAAGGAAAGGGCAACTCTGTGAAGTTGGCCAACTATCTCCTTGCCCTATGACATATTCATCGAAACGCTTAAATGCGATTCGATGAATATGTGTCGCTGTTTCCATATTCACTTAGAAGCATTTTCATGCTTCTAATATAGACCCCAACTTTCTAAGTATATAAAAGCAATATCTAAAATATGTCCCTGACTATGTGCATTTGTCTCTTATTATTTTTACTTTTTTTATTTCATCAGGGGAGATTTTCTTTTACATTAACAGAAAAAACAAACCATATTTATGTTTGTCCATTTACATACATTATACATCACACATTTTTTTTGTAATTATCATCAGTCCAGCATTGCATAAATTGTTGAATTCTTGTCTTCATTAAACTTCACTCCTCATCCTGAACATTATTCTGCATGTATGGTTCCCACAATTTTCATTTGTTTTATATAATTTGCCTCTGTCCATTTCTAAAGATTCCTCTTCCAGTTCATGTCTCTCTTTTATAACTTTCAATACTTTAAATACAGATGGTTTAGACTTGATTTCCATTTTCTAGTAATTGCTTTTTTTGGCAAATTACATAATTAAACTTAATAAGGCCTTATTATGTCTACTCAATTCAGATCCTGTGCCTCAACTAAAAAAATCATATCCTTAGGTGCAAACATTTCCTCACCAAATATTTCTGACAGTGTACACTGCAGGGAATGTTTTAAATCAACCAGCTCATTACACTCCCAAACCATATGTTCCCATTTACCTCTTTCCCCCCCATCACACCTGCAACATTTGCTATCTACCTGAGGAAAACTCTTTGAAGTCTGCTTGAGGTATAAAATATCTATGCAAATACTTCTGAGCAAAGATCCTTAACCGTCTGGACTTTGTGGCATAACTGGGAGCCATACATATGTTCTCATGTAAATTGCTTTTCCAGTCTCTCTTCCCAATATTTTATAACCTTCAATGATTGATTCTTATAGTTATCATGCAGTATTTTATATGCCCTACTAATTATCCCCTTTTTAATAGCAGCTTCTGTTCTAGATTTGACTAAACCTGCAACTAGAGTAGGTGTTTGACTTAAGATTCCTCTGTCCCTTTCCCTGGGAAGGAAGGAAGGAGTTTCTATCCTTTAGTCTAAATATCTTCTTGATCTCAATCCACTCCATTACCTTTCCTTGCTAGTTATTTGCTCCCGATACCTTGGTTCCATTGCCAGTTTTCTCAATACATTCCAGCCCTCTCTTGCCTATTTCTGTACCCATCCTTGCAGTTATCCTTACTGGCAAAATCTCTTTACTTTATTCTCGTGTTGACTTAGTTTTTAAAATACTATCTGCTACTTCATGAATATAATATTCTGTATTCTTGTTTTATTATTCTCCATCCAAAATGTCACTATCTTTATTTATTGAATTCCCCCGGCCTCCCTTTCTTTTTTGAATTATAACCTTCCGCTTGTATATGAGCCTTAACTGAATATCTCTAACATAGCCCTTCAAACCAGGTAATCCTACATCATCCTGCTCTATTGGAAGGATCAGTTTTTCCCTATTAACTCCTGCCCTTTCCCCTACCAGATAAAATCATTCAATTCTTTATTAATTATCTTTTAGTTGATAACAATATGCCTTACCTGAACATAAAATTAAAGGAACTAAAATCATTGATATTTGTATTTCACTAGCTATAATCATACACAAGAGCTTCCAGTTTCACAGTTTTGTATTATCTATTGTTTAGTCTCTTCCCACATCTCCTTAGCTGCCATAGCAGAAAATATTTTAATCCATACTCCTAAATGCTTAATTTTATTGTGTCTGCATAAATATGGCTATTGCTGAACCAAACTGTGTTTGTGTACATAATTTAAGACTATAGTCTTTGTTTTATCTTCAATAATTTTGTATACCAGAAAGGCTTGAAACTATCTCAAAATGTTCCACAACACCAATATGTCCTTTTCTGCATTTAACTGGTACAATAGTATCATCTGAAAGTAAAGCCAACTTTTCCTGAGTACTATACTAACTATCCCCCAGATTCAGCAAACCTCCATGCAAGAATAGCTTATTCTTGCATGGAAGGGACCGTTTCCTTGCAGCATGGCAGTGCACCATGCATATTAATGAAAGCGCACTGCCGTGTTCTAATACAGACATGGTTCTGTGTGCGAGTGCAGGGGGTATGTCTGTGCAGTGCACACACACTAAACATGCCCCCCTGCACTCAGAAAGTGCCGTATGGCATAATATTATAGCGTAGATATTATGCCAGTATTTCAGTGTCCGTGGACAATGAAATGTAAAATAAATCATTTCAGAGTCTGCGGATATTGAAATAAAACCAGCAAACAGGAAAGCAATACAGGGGGGTATGGCACATCGGCATTCTGCAGAAGCAGGAAATGTGTGCAAATGCACACTGTACCTCGCAACCGTACAGATTTTCACAGAATGTTCAGATCTGAACACCTCTCAACCTCTTAATGCCAGAAATCTGGACAAAGCTCGACAAAATGGGGGGACAAATAGGGACATATTTTAAATACTGCCCTTATAAACTAAGTTGCTAGAGAGTAACTGGGTTCGTTTTAATATTCTAAAGGATTTGAAGTCTGAAACTCAAATGTTATGTCATTATTTAGTGACTTCACTCCTGAGATCATCCCAAGGGACTTGCCAGGAAAAAAGAGGAACAGGCCAAAAATATGAGCCACAAATCTGGACAGTCTGTGAAAATCTGTACAGTTGAGAGGTATGCAGATCTGTGCCCCAAATTCATGGTCCACAGCCTAGAACATGATGGTGATATGACAAACTAGTGGAAAAGCATTAACAGTGAAGTGGAAAATAATGAGAAACATTTGAGTTCGAGACATCATACCCTTCAGAAAAGTCATGCTACATCAAAGTCTGAGATTCTATCAACTTTCTAAGTTTGTAAGAGCAATACACAGATAATGGTGCAGAAAGCAATGTGCAAACCCCCACAGTAAGTAAAAATAAAACACATATGTAATTTTTTCCCTGTCTGCAATAAAGTTTAAGCATAGCTGAGTGGGAGTGCACATCGTGCAGCTATGCTCAGTCTAGCTTACACATCCCAATGAGCTAAATGGAAATATACAGCCAAAACAGTGTAAAGTGAAATAGTGTAGTGGTTAGAGCTTTTGCTTAGCAAACAGGCATTCATGGTTCGAGATTCCATTCATTTTTATCTGTTAAAAAAGCACAAAAATATATTTTATCAGTAGGTAGTGAATAATATATATATTTGCTAACCTGGGTAGTGTAGCAGATCAAAATGTGAAGTATCAGTGTAGTACAGATGTGAAACCCCCATATAAACACAAGTGTCCCATACAGCATAGCCACAAAACAATGTATTGTAATGAAAGCACATAGGGGGATGTAATGGAAGGTAGGCATACATATCATAATATGTCATTTATGAGGAATCAACCCCACAATACTGATAGTCTATAAAAGGAAAGCTGAACAATGCTAACTTGTGGTCAGCTATGCTTAGCCAGAATAAGCATTGCTTATACATAAAGTCTAAGCAAGAACTAGCGTAGCTAAGCAGATTTGCACTCTGGTAAGCAGTGCTTAGCATCTACCCCTCTAAGCAGTGCTCAAACCAGCTAAGTGGGTTGGCCCGGTGCTTAGCTTAGCATATTCAAAACCATCCAATCACAGCAAAAGGTTGGAAATCAGCCGTATTTAAACCTCACAGGCAGGAATACAGCTCATAACCAGTTGTAGCTCTCCACTGTAGGCAGTATGGCTGGTGTTGGAGAGGGTATGTGCTTTTGGGTGCAGAACTGGGGCATTCAGGAGTCCAAGGTCATGGTAGGACTCCTTGTTAAAAAACATGATGTGAGACTGCTGCAGGACTAGTACCAAGGCTCCCAATACAAAGCAGAAGCCTGGGAAAGTCTCACCTGTGATCTCTGGTCTGCATATGGGACAGCAGCCTGAAGCTGGTGAGTATGACATTCTTCTGTTGTTGCCTGGCAATACCCCAGGCATGTGAAGGGCATGAAATTGACCATGCACACAACTATCAGTAATAGCTATATTGCTTTATGTGCATGTTCACTTGTGGTGGGGTTAACTGCATTGCATCACAGTGGTCACCACTGGGGCCTATATGACATGAATTTAACATTCCTGTAGCATACCTCGCAACTTGTCAGTGTCAAGATGTCTGGACAGTGCCCAGCAAAATGGGCCTAAGGTAGGGACATGCGTGACACATTAGTGGTATACAGTGTATATAAATTGTGTACACATCCCTTTTAAGATGCAAGGTGTTCCTGCTACATACAAATTAGGACCACCATTTGTCAGTCTACACCTCTTTCAGCCTTTAATGTGACCCATAACATGAACAGTTCACTTATAAAACCAAGCATCTGGACTCATGTATTGCACCTACAAGGCTGGCCACCTGTGAGGGTGGCAGACGTTGTATCAGCATGATGTTTCAGTCAGGTATGATACCTCATGCTGCCATATGTGTCAGTACACTCACTGTGGCCTATTTGGCTACAATATCACATATATGGGCATTGTTAAGGCACACAGACCAATTCCAACCATGTATAGGTTGCAAACATCTGGATATTCCAGACACATCTGTACAGAGGACTGTACAATGGTTTAACTTGCTGCATGTGAGGCAGATGCTGTTACTACACTATATAAAGTAATAGCAGCGGGAGGTGGTCACCAGCCGTGCATGGTACACACATCAAAATGGTATAAGCCACACAACACATGATCCACACACACACACACACACACACACACACACACACACACACACACAGTTGCCAGTATTGAGATTAGAACTCCTGCCTATCTAGTTATTTCTACTATAGTGCTATGCAGTTATCAAACGTGCCACAGCACTTATACATTTCCACCTATTCCAAAGGTACTTCTAAAGTGGATGACATCAACAGGACTACTAAATTAGAGTGAGGGGATGTGTAAATGGCAGTACACAGGTCAAGAATGGTGTAACCCATACATGACATGATACACATACACACACATCCAAACAGTTGCCAGTAGGGAGATTAGAACTCCTGCCTATCTAGAGCTCATACATTTCACTTAGTCCAAAGGTACTTCTAAGGTGGATGACATCAACAGGACTACTAGACTGGGGTGAGGGGAAGTGTGAAGGGTAGTACACAAATCAAAAATGGTTTAAGCCAGACAGTACATGATTCACACACACACTCACTTGCCAGTATTGGGATTAGAACTCCTCTCTATCTAGTTATGTCTACTATAGTGTTACACAGTTACCGCACACACTACAGAGCCTACTGAGTTTTCACATGGCCAAAGCTACTGATAACTGCACAGCTGAGGTAAAGTATTACAGTTGGCAGAAAGTCTGCCTTCGGTACCACCCTTACATCATGCTAGTTCTTTCTGTCTTGCAATTCAAATAACATTATGGCTTGGCACTTCACCAGGTTATTGTATCAATAAGTGTGGCACACCTGGGAGCCATCAGCAGTACTTGTTCATCACTGAAGTAGCCCCAGTACTTACTAGTTATGTCCACCCCTCCTAGCATGACTGAAGGGCAGTTTTCTGTGCTTTCACCCATTAACCTGGTGCACTTGTCCATTCTGAGGTACTGTTGCAACTGCCTCATGTACACAGCGAACCCTCCCCTCTAAACTCCAAACACTCAGACCTGTGAGAGTTACCTGTATATCACCCAATGTGAACATATGCTCTCTCCAGCAAAGACTGGACTAGCAGGTCAAGAGGATAAGATCAACACCTGCACCACACCATGTGGAACACATAGCTTACCATGACACCCACTTTGACAGCCATGACATACAGTGAAAAGCCACACACCCACCTTCACAGAGGCACTCAATGGGCATTTACCCAAACAGCACAGACCAGCAAGACAGACACCCACTCTGACACTCGACATGGCACATGCCAATGGACACATATTTAACCTACACAGTGTGCCCCTCAACCTAAGATCCTAAGGCTAACCACCTTGCACAATACAGTGATCATGGGTAACTCAATACTGAGGTACACACATATCCCACTCACTAAGTTGAATATGGAGCAGATAACAGCCAAATATCTATCACATGCCAGCATCCAACATATGACACAGCCAGTCATGGCACTCCACAACAACTATGAGTATCACTCTGTATCCATGTGGGTGTGAATGACCTGGGGCACACCTCCCTGGACTACATGACAAGAGACATGGTTGAACTCTCTGATTATGTTGTCCAGGTAGGTGTGACAGTAGCCCTGAGCAGTATACCGCCATCACCCAGAATGATGCTGTGGTACTATCAACAGATGATTGACTGCAACAATGGCTTACGTGTTTTGTGTCATTCTAAGGGTTCCGGTATCTCTCTGCTTGGGATGACATGATTGACAAAATTCAATGACTTGCCATGGCTGTTCTACATTGGTCAGTGCTGGGTTTCCAGGTACTGGCTAAGTGTCTTGCCACCCCTATAATGCTTTATTAGGCAGTGTTCCTAATGTAATTACCACCATAACAGCTAGACATGTATGCAGTCTGAGGGTCATGCTGCTCAACAGTAGACACATAACTGTCAGGATGCAGTCACTCAAAGCACTTGTTGGAGTGGAGGACATTAATATTTTTGCTGTAATGGAGAGGTGGTTCCCAGCAGCAGACAGCAGCCCTGCAGTATCAGGCTATAACACATTCCACAGTGGTTAGTCTCCAAACATGGACCACACCACACCTCCACAGGTGGTGTTGTCTCCATATTCATTATGGATAGGAACACCTCCAGACTAGTATCCTAGCATAATGTATTGGAAATATTTCTGGTATAACTGCCTTGGGGTAATAGTGCAATTCAGACCATAGCCTGCTATGGGTCCACATCTATGTCCCTAGACTGTCAATGCACATTCCTCAACACCCTGCCATCTATGACGGTCCAACGCAACACTGACACAGTATGAGACTTCAACTACACCTCCATCACCTGGGGAAAGTAGCCAAGCACCAGTGCAGTGGCCCAACACTTCCTGGGATTCATCATTTTCAATGCCCTGGACCAATTCATACTGACCCCGGTAGAGGATGCAACAACCTTGACCTGTGTTGACTACTTAAATATGGGACTGTTGCTCATCCACAGTTGTCAATCCCTACCTGATGAGATCCACACAGACTGTAATCAATATGGAGCTCAACATGTCAGCCACAACCCCCACAAAGGTAACCACCTTGCAAAACCTCTCCAAAGCTGACTTTGCAGCCATAAAAACAGGGGTGGATGACCTCACTGCACCCATGGCAATAGGAAATAGCTGCATGACGGTCGAATCATGCACATATGCACTGTACAAACACATACATTAATGCATGGTACTAGCGATAGCCAACGGAACCCATACACTGTCCTCCAAACACTGAAAAACAATGTGATGGTCCCCTAACAATACTAAAGTGTACAACAGAAGGAGGACACTGTTGCAGAGAAAGGTGGTATCCCATGACTGTTGAACTCCCTTATTAGCCTCAAACACAATTTGGGATCCCTCATGGAATCCCCTACAGGCATCTATGAAGGCAGATATGCAGTAGAAACTGATGACAATCACAAAAGCCTTTAATAGTTACATCAACAACCTCCACAGCATTAAACACAAGTGCTGTGAGTTGCTGCACAATGCTAATACCTATCCCGAGACAACAGATATTGGCCACAGTCTTGGCAACACATTCAGTGCCAGCTTTACCCTCTCTCCCTCCACAAGTGTACAATCACAATGGCAGATGAATGGCAGGCACCCAGCAGTACTGTAGGCCAGGTTAGATTTACATTGTCCACAGGGAAGAATACAGCTTCCATGGGACACCAACATATCTGCGGCTGTGTTCTACATGACATACAAAGTGACCTTGGACCAAATCTGTGGGCAGGGGTGCTCAGAGGAGAATGGCTGCCCATCCAGCCCATGTTGAGAGTGCCACTGCTGCAGTAACCAGGCACATGTTTTGGTCTGTAATGGATGCACAGGCACGTAATGAACAAATGCGCAAGATGGTTGAAGAACATCTCCCTGGTGCACGTGATGATTTTCATGAACTCATTGGGGTCCTACTTGAGGGCAATGAGATCACTGATAGATGGTGGGGTCAGGTCATGGCACTCCTCCACCATGGAGTATCTGTGCTTGAATGTTTGGTGGACGGAAGGCAGCAGCCACATGGAGGTAGCTCAGCACCACAATCAGCTGGGCATGCATGTGACCATGCACCATCATGCTCCCATATGGGCAGTAACACCAGCAATACTGAGGGTGGTGTGATGTCCATGCCAAGATGTGGCAGGCCATCGGCACATGGTCCTGGCCGGTCCCAACAGGGACGTGGATCCAGCAGATAACTGTCACCATCAGGGAGCAGTAATATGTCTGGCCTTGTCCCTGGTGGTGCCCATGATACCCCTAGCAGGTCCAGTTCCCATGTCCATGGCTGGAGATGGTGAACTGCACACCCTGCCATGTACAGGCCACAGCTGTCCAAAAATCATCAGTGTAGGACAGCCACATGGCATGTCTGTGTGCATGCAGACACACACACACGCACACATCACAATCAGTAAAAGGTCACCTCCACACACATGCACCACACCCGCACAGGCCATGCCATTCCCACACCCCAACCACATACCCATACTGTCAACCAAATGCCACAGCCTAGGCCTCCGGCAAAACCATACCACACCTTGTGCATATGATGAAACCTGTGTCAGATCCCTGACATCAAAACCATTGATGCAGGGACATGCATATATGGGTCTGATGCACAGTGTGAACTTACTAAATTGCAGATATGTAATGCTGTGTAAGTTGCTGTCATCTGGCATTTGTAAGGGGTACACATCATAGTGTGTGTACAGTGTTAGCCATGATGCATTATTGCTATTATTAATGCTGAGTGAATGTGTATAGTGTGTGTACAGTGTTAGCCATGATGCATTATTGCTATTATTAATGCTGAGTGAATGTGTTCTCACATGCTGTATCCTGTTTCTGTTCTAGGCATCTGTGTGTCACCAGGATGTGGCCCTGTAGCAAGACCAAGGGGTATGGCAGTGTGGTAACACATCAACCATGTCTTAGGCAAGGTACAGCTGTATCTAAATGGATTTCCCAGGTCTGTAACACAGTGATTGCATATGCCTCACAGATTATAGGGCTGAGGGTTGTACATAGGTATATGTTGATTTACAACATCAGTTGTAGAGTGGAGAATGGTGCATGTTGTGGTTTGGACACACCTCCGATTGCTAATAACCACAGCCACAGGGGATATTCATCAACCAAACACACTGAGATTACTATTCACACACACACACAAACACACATACACACACACATGCACACACACACACACACACACACACACACACACACACACACACACACACACACTTGCCAGTACTGAGTTCCATAGGTTCATTGCTTCATAGGTGTGTAGTAGGTGAATGGTCCTGAAGGCCCTACAAGGCTAGTCCAAGGGAATACCCTGGCATCGGGCCACATGACAATAGTCCCCAGTGTGTCTCATGAGTATAGTCACTGGAGTGGTCCCCAGGGGTGAGTATTGTATTCCGCATACACTCATCCTGATTTCTATTGTGGGTGGACAGTGATGTGCACTGCTTCACATGTATGTGATTTATATTTCATAACATGGACAGTTTTTGGGTTGTGAACCTGTCCCACAAGCATGTCCTTTGAAGTGTGGAAGTGTGCTTGAGGTCTCTGGGGCATGTTGTGTGAACAGATTGGTATCTTCAGATGTAGCATTCCTGACCTAGTTTGGTGAGACATGGCTGTGTAACTGAGGTAGTGATTGCCCCTACATAGACAGTATGATACGGGGATTCATTGGAGTTATTGGAGTCTGTCCATACAGGGCATGTGTATAAGGCATGGTATTCTCTTTGTGGGGTAAGTTTGCAGACTCTACAGTTGTTGCAGGTGTCCAGTGGGGTACATGGCAAATGGGCCACTGTACACATTGATTGGGCTACTAAGGGGAGGGTACAGCGTGACCATGTCCTTTTATTTGTTGGATAACGCACATGTAGTCAGGAGATGTAACACATCAAAGTACTTTCTGATGTCAGTGACACTGTTGTGGTCAACAGACAGCTGACTGTCAACCTGTGTTCCCCATATTCTGTTATAACAATGTCACTGTTCAGTGGACTACCACCAATGTATTACTTCATGTGAGCCGTGGTGCTCCCAAAGGTAATGGCAGCACATCTCTTGGCATTGAGGTAATGTCCAGGGTTCTGACAACAGTCATAGGTGTCAGAGTGGCCTTTGTGCATGATGTCAACATCACATGGATTGGGAATGCTACCACCCACCTTACTGTTGTATGCAAACATTTTCAGCCAGGGTGCCTCTGTGTTCTCTTGCGCCTCAGAAGGGTAGATCCCAAACATGAGAGGACATGGGTCTGTACCCTGTGTACACCAGTCATGTCTGGCCATCGGTCTGACATGGGGTCCACTGCAATCACACCAGGGGTACTATATGTGAGGCAGTTTGCAAGAGAACTCCTGATATAGTTTTTGATACCTAGCCAAGTGTGTTTGTGTATGACTCCTGGGTGGAGAGTGATCTCTGAATATTAGAAGGGTTGCCTATATTGTTAACTATTCCATACTATCACATAGTCATTGCACATGGCATTACACATTTAGGTATGTAGATTGTCTACACCACTCTCTACTGTGTTTGACAACTGTTGGCCTTGTAATGTGGACATTGGGACATATACTAGGTCATCAATATAATAATTTAGCAAAGCCCACCCCCCTCCTGTTATTACACAATCACACCAACACCCACACAGGATACTGATGACACACACACACACACACACGCACACACGCACACATGCACACACAGATACACACACACAGACACACACACACACACACACACACACACACACACACTTGCCAGTACTGAGTTTTGAATCCCTACCTGTCTATGTATTGCTACTACAGTGTTACACATTTATCACACATGCCATGGAGCTTATAGGATGGATGTTGTCCCAAGGTACTTCTAAGGTGAGGAACATCACCAGCCCTTGAAATAATGGCATTGGGTGATGTAGTGGGTGAGAGATTTCATAAAATACTTTATCCTACACACACATTTACATTTGCCAGGAATGAGGTTCGAACCGCTATCTAACTATGGTTTCAGACCTTTATGTTACACAGTCACCACACACACCACTGAGCTTACATGGTTTAGGGTTGCCAACAGGTACTTCTAAGGTGAATGATATCTGCAGGACTGCTAAAGTAGAGCACTGAGAAGTGTACTGGGTGTAAATGGGGCTAGAATATGTAAGGTACAAGCACATATATATAGATATATATCCACACATACTTACCAGGAATGAGATTCAAACTCCTACCTATGTAGTTATTGCTACTCCATTGTTACGCATTTATTACATGCACCACGGAGTTTATAGGTGGAACAGTGTCCAAACATACCTCTAAGGTGAGTGACATCAGCAGCCATTGTAAAGTATTACACTTTGAAATTTAATGGCTGTGTATAGGTACAAAATACTTCAACCTACAGATACACACACACACACACACACACACACACACACACACACACACACACACACACAGACACACACACACACACACACACACACACACACTTACACAAACAGACACACTTTTACAATTCCCAGAACTGAGATTAGAACTCCTACCTAAGCAGTGTTTGGCACTACAGTATCACACAATTATCGTGAGCACCACAGAACTTATATGTTGGAGAGTTGTCCAAAGGTATCTTTGAAGATGAGTGACATCAGTAGCAGTACTAAAGGAGGAGTAAGGGAAGTGTAGTGAGTGTGCATGGCCTCAAAATCATGTCTCTACAAAGACACACACACTCTCTCACACAAATACACACATTTTCACAGTTACCAGGATTAGAACTCCTACCTAACTAGTTTACTACACTATAATATCACGCAGTTATCATGAGTACGCAGAGCTTATATGTTGGAGAGCTGTCCAATGGTATCTTTGAAGGTGAGTGACATCTGCAGCAGTGCTAAAGGAGGGGTAAGAGAAGTGTAGTGAGTGACCTCAAAATCATGTCTCTACAAAGGCACACATACTTTCTCACACAACCACACACATTTTCATAGTTCCTAGGACCAGGATTAGAACTCCTACCTACTTAGTTTGCTACACTACAGTATCATGCAGTTATTACAAGTACCATGGAGCTTATAGGGCTGCAAGATACCCAAAGAGTTATTTCAAGGTGACTGACATCAGCAGGAGTGCTAAAGTAGGGCAATGGGAAGTGCAATGAGTGTGAATGGCCTCAAACCCATTCATCTAAAAACATACACACATACACACTCACACAGAACTTTACATTTGACAGGACTGAGATTACAAATGCTACATGAATACTTATTTGTACTATAGTATTACAAGGTTATCACAAGCACCACTGAGACTATACGGCTGACTGCTAACAAAAGGAATTTCTACAGTGAATGACATCAGCACATCATGTGATATAGGCCAATGGGATGTGTACTTGGTGGGAAAGGCCTCATAATGGAATTCTCTCTGTCTGTCTCTCAGTTCCCCACATCTCTGTTTGTGTATGTTTGACATATTATATTATGTTGGCCTTAGATATGTGTGAGTATTCCTATCCAGTGTGTGTGTGTGTGTGTGTGTGTGTGTGTGTGTGTGTGTGTGTATAAATGATGTACAATTTGGTGTGTGCACAGCCATCTGCAAATAACAGATTATGGTACTTTTGTATTATCATAACCACATTTGGAATGGAATGAAACGTGAACGCATGGCATTGCTGACTGACTGCAATGCTCAGTGATTTTTGGGTTAGCCCCACGGGACTGAAAGGTGATCGGTAACACCTGTCATTTACTGCATGTTGGGATACCATCCTTATCATCAGAAACTGACAGGGTATACTTTTTCTCAGCTGAAGCATCAAATGCACTATTACATTGATATAATTTTTTGCTGCCTTGAAAGGGTGAGCTGTTCGCTGTCTTTATATGATTATCTGAAGTGGGTTGTGAAGTCTGTATGTGGCGATGATTTCCGTGTGTGAAAAATATGGTAGCTGACATGTTTATGTTGTGATAGTGAAGGTTGCAGTCAGACTTCATTTCCTTCAGACAATAAATGGGAACAAAAATCCTGTTCTACACATGTTGGAAGTTTGCAAAAAGATAAATATTTTAATTTTAAAATGAATATATGATGATAATTGTGAATATCCGGTGCTGCCTAAACCGAAGGATGGTGATAACTTTTCGTGAACAACAGGGCTCCCATTATGGGGGCAAGAAAAGAACTTGGCATGGACAGGACTATCAGAGAGAACAAGGGTTTGACCCGAGTTCCAGTAAAAGAGGTAAATGGACATATTAAATGTAGTGTGGAAACTGATGATTACATTGTGAATTTGTCGAAATAAGTATTAAGTAAAACTGAAAAATGTGTCTTAAATAGGGGCTTGAAGGTTATTCCAACTGCCCTGCCAAGATTGTATGAGTTAAAAAGTGATATATTTAAGTTCATTAGAAAATTGCATTTACGTGATTTATTTTCAAATGAAAAATGTTGGAATGAAAATGAGAATGGTGTTGATAGTGAAGATCTGGAAACTAGTAATGATAGCTTTTACTCATGTAATTCTGAAATGAGTATGGAATAAAATGCTTATTGCTATTTTGGTACTAGTAAAATGGAAATGCAAAGTAATTTTATTCCACTGTTTAGGAATGAAAATATTCAACAATTATATCATATGTTAAATTATGCAAGTGAAAATGAATATTATAATTTTATGAAGAAAGAAAAGGAATATAATATAAGTAAACAAGAATGGCTATGTTTAAAAAAATTGTGTGATAACTGTGAGCTGGTATTTAAACCAGCAGATAAAGGGGGAAAGTTGGTTATTATGAATTATAGGCAGTATTGGGATATGTGTAATCGACATCTAAGTAATGAAATTGTATATAAGAAAATACATAAGGATGTATATGAGAAATCTTTATGCGAGTTTAATGAACTTATATCAAAAGGGGTGAGGCTGAAATATTTTACAACTGTTGACAAGGAAAGAAAACTTTGTAGAAAAGGATGTACTATGGCAAAGTTTTTTTGTCTGCTTAAAATTCATAAGAATATAACTACCCCATCTGAAAGACTAATAGTCTCAGCTTGCAATTATTTTACAAAAAAAATCTAGCTAATTTTTTGCATGGCTATTTTGTGAATGAGGTTGTAAAGCTACCATCTTATATAAAAGCCTCATTTGACTTCTTGGAAAAATTAAAAGGGGTAGTATGGGAAGAAGACATGTACTTTATAGTAATAGACGTGGTGAGTCTTTATACAAATATCAAATGTAGTTATGGATTAGATGCCCTGGAATTATTTCTAAGGAACAATCCTAGAATGGAGTATATTAAAGAACTTACTTTATTTTGTCAAGAGAACAACATGTTTGAATTAGATAAAATGCTATATAAACAGCTGCAGGGAACAGCAATGGGGGCAGCGTTCGCCCCCATGTATGCTAATCTCTTTATAGGTTATTATGAAAATTTATATGTATATCGTAATAATTTTTATAGAAGACATGTATTGAAACATTATAGATTTATAGATGATCTCATTTTTATGTGTAAAGGTGAGTCTGAAAAAATGGAAGAATTTATAAAGGATTTGGAAAAGAAAAAGTTTGACCTGAGTTTTGATGGTCTACAGAAAGGGACTAAGGTCAACTTTTTGGATGTTCTTTTGGAAGGTAAGGATGGGGGATGGATAAGAATGAAGGTCCACAGAAAATTTGAAACTCAGGATCATATTTTATTTGGAACAAGTTGTCATCCTATACATACTATTAACTCAATTCCATATGGTGAATTTATGAGGGTTATTAGGTTATGTAATAATGTGGAAGATGTGAATAATGAAATAAAAAATGTGACAGAAATGTTTTGCAAGAGAGGATATAGTGTAGAACAAATAAATACAGGATTGGAGAAATTGAGGGTAAATAATTATAAGAATGGTAATAATAATAGAAATGTTAAAAATAAACCTTATGGTAAAGTTAAGGAAGATATCTATTTTATATCTAAATATACACCTTTTATGAAAAGTTAGAGGGTATAGTGAAATATTATTGGCAGATGATAAAAAAAGAACAGGTGTTAATAAATTTGAATTTAAAATTTACTTATAGTAATGGAAGAAGTATAAGGGATCTATTGGTACATAGTACTCTAAGAAAACCAGAAAATTTTGACTTAAAGGATATAACAAAAAAATGTACTTTTCCATGTGGGAATTGTGCGGTATGCCAATTTATTGTTACAACTTTTTCTAAAATTAATGGTAGAAAATATCAGGAATATGGTAATTTTAGATGTAACACTGCAGGTATAATATACGGGCTGAGGTGCCCATGCAACAAATATTATATAGGTGAAAGCAAGAGAAACTTTTCAGTGAGACTCAGACAGCATTTGAAGGATATAAAAAAGGTAGGTTAGTTAACCCAGTGGCAGAACATTTTTATAAATTTCATGAGGGGAATCCTCAATGGTTACAAGCAACAATATTGGAAAAGTGTAAGGAAGGTTTCTTAACACCAGAGGGATTGAAGTATGAATTAAGATGAAAATAATCTTTGTTTATTTTAAAATATAATAATGTATATCCAAAAGGCTTAAACAAGGAGTGTAACTGGAAAAGTTTTTTATGATATGTCTTTAAGATGCAATTAGAAATAATTGAAAGATTGCGGGGTGTGTTCTTATTAAATTGTATAAAAGGAAGATATATTTGTGATAAAAAGTGTACTCTGAAAAGGCTGTGAAAGCCGAGGCACTAGAGAAATTAACCTGTGGATTTTATACTGCTGTATGGTGCTGCTATTTTGCTATTGGTGCTTTTTATTAAAAGAAAAAAGAAGGAAGAAAGACTCCTGATAATTCATCGTGTTATTGGTGAAGATTTTGTGGCTTTACTGGTCTGACATTTTTGTGGTAAAAAACTGCTGTTTGTTCCTTTGATTGTGGTTTATATAAATACATATTTTAACTCTGCCCCTATTTTGGCTGTTTGTCACTGCTTTATTTCCCTGTTTACCTAGAAAGTTTGCAGCAACTTTTGGCCAGTCATGGCTCAGGCTACTTTTATATGTCTGTCATACGTTGGCGATGGAGTTGTTACTCCTCCCCTGTCGGCATCTTTCTCATTACCAGAGAAATGCCACATACACATATCGGCAAGACATGTTTATAAAACTTTACAAAGAAAATAAATAGTGTAATAAATAATTTCTAACAAAATAATGTTAAAAATGTTGGCAGTACCCAAAGGACATGTCAATATTTTAACAGTGAGTTGGTTGCAATGAGGTTGTGGTAATACATAAGTACCCAGATATCTATAGTCCACTGTGTTGTCAGACATGGGCTTCATTTCTCTAAGTGTAGGAGCATGCCCAGTATGGCCTTCTATATTAAGTGTGTGAATCCATTCCAGGGAGAGTTGTACTCCAGCGCAGGGTTTTGTGTGCTACAGCTACACCTAGCAACCTGTTTCTGCAGGATATCTGTAGATAGGTTGGCAATATGGAGACACAATGGGCGTAACATATGGGGGATACTGTGACTATTGCTGTCTGTGCTGCTTGTGTAACATGGTTGGTTGTAGCATAGATTTTCTGACATATGTACTGTTTTACACAGTGATGTATCATGTCATCAACTACTGACATATCATTCTTTGATCGCAGTTATTTACCAAGAAATACAAGATGAATGAAGCTGAGACCAATATTCTGAGGCATATAGACTACACATTCTGGCACACACCTACCATTGTGGAGGGGTAGTTACAGACACCAGACTGCTGATTCTGTGTAAATGGTGCAGCACCTTGTTAGTATGCTGGCTGGGGATCCCCTTCTTGTGCTTTTCCCAACTTCATGGAATGGCCATATCCTGCTGGGGCCATACCTCTCAGCTGTACAGATGCACCCAGGTTATCCAGAGGCAGGACTCATATATCTGGTCAGCTCACCTTTACATTGTGGTTTACAAGCAGTTTTGTGGCTATTCATTCATGGGTTTGCAGTCAGGGGGTAGTATGGGCAGACATTACAGACTTCACACACTCCATGACATCCATGCTTGTACAACCCCTCCCTCTGTTATTCTCTCCTCTTCCTAACATTATGAAAGCAATATCTCAGAGGTATCCCTATAGTTGAGCCTTTATCCCAGTAGTATTTATGGCCTGGTTCACAGTTCTTGCAGTAGGACATGGGGAGGCATGCTACTGGCATTTGTCAGCATGGCCTTGCATTTGTTTTCTGTTTACTGTGTTAGGTTGTTAGTTAGGACCCTCTGACATTCCATACATTGGCACTATGGGTGAGGCATGGGCCTTTGCCAGAGGACTGTAGGCCATTTGAGAGTGCTGAAGGCCATCTGTAGCAGGCCAGTGCATTCTGTCACTCATACGTTCCCAGGCTGCAAGCCAGTGGATTACCCTGGGGTGATAGTGGTAAGTGATTAAGGTATTCCTATCAATCCTTCCTGTTCATACTGATCCACAAGTCTGGATGTGGGCAGGTTGCTGCTTACAGCTGGACACACCTGCATGGGACACCTATTCAGCATCCGGCATCATGCATGTATCCCCATACAGAGATGGGGTCATGCTGTACTCATTCCCTACAGCAAGGATATGACCTGTGATAAACCTGTGGCTGATGGTGGGGTGAGCTGAGTGCATGTGTGATATGGAAGCTACTGGCACCTGACTCACAAATATACCTGGGACATTCCCCTTATGCTGCCTTGTGTGTGGACATGGGCAGCCTGTCATTAATTTATAACTGTGCCTTTTGTGGTCCGCCAGTGATTGGACAGACTACCAGTATTCCATACTAGAGGGACAACTAATGTGATGCTAACCTCTATGTATAATTTCAAAGTTGTGTGCAGTTGACAGTTATTTTATATGCACTCTGTGTAGGGTACTTCCACCTGTGACCTGTTTCTATGTATGGTCCCCCCTTTCATGGCGTGTCCAGCTTTCCGACGGTGACAGATATTGACATATGGACAGTGAGCATGCACAACTGCTGACATGGGTGTAGCTGAGAAGCAGTGTGGTTGGCACTGCAGTTGTTGGAACATGGCCCAGTCGACCACAGTATTGTACCTAGGCCACTGAGACACAACCATCCAGGCCTACATGCTGACTGCTTCCAGACAATATTAAACACACAACAAACTTACCACACTGACCCCTGCATATTGTACACATGCAACAATCTATCATGTAGATTGGGACAGCTCTGGCAATCTGTGCTCCAGTGATATTACTCCTCAAACTTACATGTTACTGCATTTCTACATGGGATTGGGGGGGCACACCTGAAGACTTTAAACATTTGCAGTAACTGTACTGGTATTTCAGTTACTCTGTTTGCTTCCATTTCATATTGTATTGTGAAATATCATGCAGAACAGAGGCATATCAGTAGAGTACACGTTAGATTTTAATGGCATAAATTTCACTTTCAGACTTCTTACCCTTCAAAACTAAAATGCAACTGCCAGACCTGTTGTACTATGTCTGTGTAGGTCTGGAGGGGAACTGTTCACCATTGCCATCATTTGGAGGCCTTCGCCCGGCCTTTCTTTATGGTCATCTACACCTGTCCTGCTGGGTGAGGCTGGTGATGGGTATGTGACCCTCATTGACATCCATGTGTGTGACCTATGGACACCCACAGTTATTTGGGCCACCGCATGTACTGCGGTGGGAGTTGTCACCTTGTGCAGTACTGCCTAGTATGTTGACACCAGTATTTGTTATGGATTTCTTGCTGTCCCATATAGCTGTCAGCTGTCTGCTGCTATCCCATTCAGCTACCCAATCCCCTTGCATACTTGCATCCATACCATACATACAACTATCATAACATACTACTTCATTCACTAATTGATAGGAAGAGTGACTTACCTTGTTGCTGGGCCAGTATTGAGGACGTTGCTGGAGGGCTGACTATGTTGGATGCACGTAGTACACTCCCTATACATGGTAAAGCACAGGTAGTGTCATGTTTGGCATCCATTTTACTGTATGTGCGAGTTGGAAAGAGCTATCAGTCCCTGGATCCCTACAGTGTCAGTGTGTGTGCTATGCGTTGCCTCTTTGCCAAGGACAGGGCATACTGGGCATGCCTCCATCTGCCTACAGGGGCAGGCTCAGGAAGTTCCACCTCTGAGTCCCTCTGTTCCTGTGGTGGCCTTGGCAATGGTGTGGGGCTGTGTGGCTCCTCCCCTTGCTGTTCCTGCTGCAGCTGTTTCCGCAGGATCATATTGTGTAGCATGGCACATACTATGAACATTTGTCCACATGTAGCTGGGGAGTACTGCAAGGCTCTACCAGATATGTCAAGGCAGCGGAACCATGACTTGAGCATCCCAAACACATGCTCTACAATGATCTTGGTTTGTGCATGTGCCTCATTATGGCATTCTTGTTCATGTGTGTGTGTGCATTTCTGATGGGTGTCATCAGCCACAGCTCCAGTACATGGCCAGCATCCCCCACTAGATGGCCATATGGGATGTTCCCCACCTGGCAAACCCCTGATACAGCTGTGAGGAATGCCAGATGTGGGAGTCATGATAGCTTCCAGGGCTGCCAGCACATACTTGCATGATCGACCTGGCAGTTGATGGAAGGGAAGCCCTTGCGGTTTATGTAGATCCTACCCCGCTTGCCGGGTGGTGCTTTGATGCAGATGCGCGTGCAGTCTCTAGCACCAACTACCTCAGGGTATTCTGCTATACGGTGGAAGAGATGCATACTTCTGGTCAACGTCTCATGGGTGTTGGGAAAATATATGTGCTCATTGGCATGTGGTGTCATGGCATCCAGGAACTGGTGGAGTACTCTGGATGCTGATGCCTGTGAGACCCCCATGATATCTCCAGTTGGTCTTTGGAAGGTACCTGTGGCTAGTATTCTTAAACCTACACATACCTTGGTATCTACTGGGATGGGTTTCCCCTCTGTTAGTTATGTGTATGAGGCGTGACCGGCACAGCTCGATGATTTGCTGTAGAATGTCCCTGTCCACCCTATAGCACTCCACTATCCCCAGCTCATGTAGGCCCTGGTAGGTTACCCTGGGTCTGTACACTCTTCTCCTCCTCCTCACTGTGGGTCAGTTGTCAGCATTCTCCTCCTCACCACCCTCAGCCTCTTGCACATATTGATAGAGTAAAGCAGCAGCAACCTCTAACATTTTTAGTTAGTTTTGCCAGTTAAAAATCCCCCATCTGTGTACACCGGTGGTGTAGAGTTTGCAGAAAAAAAAAAAAGTCTGAAATCTGTTTGCATATTTTATAGTGGTATTCTGGGCTGTTGCCTGTGTAATTGGCTGATTCTGATATATTCCACCTGCCAGATATGCTATTTCTCCTTGATTGCTTTCCTACTGCTATTTCCCCTTACGAGTTTCCTCTTAGTTTAAGCCCCGAGGCGCGCCATGCATTCACAGTGCTCAAATGTAAACACTGCTGCTGTTTCCTGTTTTTTTTTTTTTTAGTTTAAACCCCAGTGCACGCCACACACACCCATTTAAGCAATGTAAACAGTGCTAACACATCCTCTTCCTTAGCGCTGCTTAGTTAAGGGCAAACATGGGGCACTGAGCTCCAATGTGCTTACAGCAGGTATTACACACACCCTTTTCCTGTTAGTTGCTCCTCCTGCCTACATGATCTTGTTCTAGTACCTACACAGTTAGGTGCAGTGTGTGGACTTAGAATATTTTGTGATTCAGTAACATTCCCCTCATTTGAATACCCCAGTGTGTAGGTCATTAGTTACTGCACAAAAACGGACCCTTTCCCCTTGACAACCAGTGCTCCCTGGTACTGTTTACATTCTGCATGCCATAGTCTATAATGGCAAAATACAGATTTACCTTAAAATTGAGTTTTCCCATTTTTTTTTTATTTTTGACATGATCATGTTTGCGTGCCGCTGCCCTATGCTTAAACGGCCAAGATCAGCAAAAAAAAAAAACAGTTTAATTTTTACAAACATAAAACAATTTCATGCTGATGGCCCTATATTTGGCCATTGGCATGAATAATGAATACATGCTTTTTCACGAGCTGTCATGCCTCCGTTTTGTCATTTGCAGAAATGTATTCGGTTATTAACTGAATACATATCTGCACTGACACTATTCTAACATGCTGTCCAGGCAGCTTGGTGAATCACTAAATCACCTCATTTGCATGGTTTTCACCAGCAAATGAGGTGATTTGTATGCTGCATGGTTTTCCGTGCTAAAACAGTGTTGGGCCGCTCATGCAAGTGATAATGGCACAATCCTGAATTGCTTGGTGACCATTTTCCGTGCAGGAGCAGCTACTCTGTTCCTGCCCAGAAAAAAAGGCTTTCTAAATCTCAGGATATATGCTAGCATTTCTGAGTCTTTTATTTTTCTTTGCCAATGGCTCTTAATATAAAGGAAATAACAAATGTAAAAGAGAATGGCCCTAGATGGTTCCTTTGTTCAAACACAAAGTATCAGAGAGGAACCTTCCAACTTTAATTCTTGCCTCTGATTCTTCATACATCCTCCTAATTAAGCTCATTATTGTATCAGGGAATGCAAATACTTCCATTGCCCTAATCATAAAATCCTACCTTACTCTGTCAAATGCTTTCTCTGAGTCAAGACCCACCAACAGCAGTAGTATTATCTTATATTCTGCTTCCCTCTGGATCATCATTGTTCTATTAATGTTAAATGTTTGCCTCCCCTCCATATAACCACATTAATCCATATCTATTAATTCTGGCAACATCTTTGCCATTATTGTAGGCAGTATAGACATAAACACTTTATAATCATGGTTTAAAATTGAAATGGATCTGTATGAAGTTGGGTCTGATGGGGCTTTACCATCCTTAGGTAATACAGCCACCAAAGCTTGCTTCTAAGATGTTGGTGCATCCCCCCCCTTTTAATATACTGTTAAACAAAATCTTCCAGATCTTTATAATTTTCTTCCCTACTAACTTCAAATTTTCATAGGAATACCATCTGTTCCTGAAGACTTTCATGAAGATTCATTATATATCACTCTTTTATCTCATCCCCTCTTATCTTAACAGTTAGTTGCTGAGCCTTATCTACCTCTAGCCTTGGCATAATTAAGTCTTCCATAAATATTGCATTTGTGCTCTTTCTTGATTTCCACATTTCTCTGCTTTACACAAATTTTTATATCATTTCTGAAATATCCCTAAAACCTCTGCAGGATCTCTGGTTATTTTACTTGTTATAGGCTCCCTAGGTGTGGAAAAAACTTTCTACTTTCTGCTGCCTAAGTCATTGTGCTAAAAGTGTTTGTGCTCTATGGTTATTGTAAAAAAATAGTTGCTTAACAGCAATCTTTCTAAACTTAACAGATACTCTCTTTTTTTCTTTTTAGTACTTTGCATTTGCACCTCTTCTTGTTCTTTGATATTTATCTTATTCTGCAATACTTTAACATTTTCAGCCCCTCTAAATAATTTCTATTACTATTTATTTTATTTTATTTTACATTCGTTGACCAGGATAGTCCAACTGGATACATGTCCATTTTCAGTAGAGGCCCGGGGAGATAAGCTAAATTAAGCTAATAGATTGCAAAGTAATAACAATGATAATAAATGAATTACAAAAAGGTACACCATAACAATATACTAACAAAAACAATTTACATGAGTATCTGAAAATAAGATGTGTTAGCATTATAAAAGAGAATAAAAAGTAATAATTAAAGAGGTAATAAAAATAACATTTCACACAGTAGAAAGTTTAATACTCGTCATAGAGAAGGCTAGCAAGTAATATCATATTCTGAGAGTTAACTAAGAACATGTGATTTTAAGTAGCTTTCAAATTATACAGTCCAAGTGAAAATTTTAACCACATCTCTTTCATTTCTACCCTATTTATAAACTCCTGTTTTAATTTATCCCACTCATTACCTATAACTTCTGAAGATATTTCTATCTTTCCAAAAAAAAAAAAACAATGAGTAAACAGATCACACAGACAAATCAATCAGTAAAAACTATAATAAAAACCTGGCCAAGTTAGAGATTCCACTGTGTAATACCTTAAACCTCTTGTATTAGAGGCACATGGGATATATGCAAATGACCTCTTAAGGACAGCAAGTGTTTCAGCTATATGGCAGTTCTGAATGCCCATGACTTTTTTCTTTTTAAGTCCATTATGGACAATTTCATAACTATAACTCTAAAATAATATCCACTACATGCTCCTTAAATTCCTCTCTTTATAAGAGGTAGGTGGGATAGTGCCAATGTCTGATTAATAATTTAGTACCCTGCATTTTACCTTATTTTTATTGGTGCATACTCTGAGACAGTTATTAAATGCAAATGTTTTTGTGAAATATAATTTCTATCTAGTCTAGCCTAGTAATTGTACCTTAGGGAATAATATGTAAATTCTGTGTGAGCTCCTGCCGCTGAATTCACATCTTCCATACCAAATATGTTCATATATTTCTTCAGAAATCTACACTCTTTTGTTAAATTTCCCTTCTAGGTTCCCCCAATAAACCCTTACTATTGCAAATAAAGTTTCAGTCCCCACCTAAAAGTAATATTCCCTGCTGAAAGCTGATTATTTCTCAAAAAAATTCCTAGGCTACATAACAGCAGTTTTTGGTGGAATATAAATACAAGCCAGCATAATCCTCCTCCCTTGTCAATAATCCCTTGCTACTACAAATCGACCATAGTCTTTTTTTCCCTCTTCCATCACTATTGGAGCCTCTCTAGTAATTAGTATAACTGCTCCTCTTTTCCTTTGTCCCTGACATTCTGCTGAATATCCATTCTGACATTATTTCCTTTCCTTGTCAAATTCACATGCTCATTTATTTCCAAATGTGTCCCCTGCAGCATTACAATTTTCATTCTACATTTTTAAAATAATTCAGAACTCTTTCCTTTTTGTCTATACATGCAAGGTCATTTACATTCTAAGATAATATGGATAGCATAGCTATTATGATAAAAATATATTATTCCGACCTATTATATATAACAGTTTTTAATGTGTATTTTGAATTTTTATGTTACATGCATACACTAATGTTTGACAGGCTGATCTTTTACTCAGATGTTTTTTCTCATCTCTGAACCTATGTCACATTCTTCAAGATTTTTTCCTTTAGTGAAAACCCTCAAACAAAAAAAAACATTTCAATGCATACCCATCTCCTATTAACTTTAAACAAACACACAAAACTAGGTGCATCTTCAAAAAATGAAATTTAACCCTCCGGATAGGAACAATTTCCCCAAATTGACAGCACCCACAGGAATTACCTAACCCAAAATTAAGGTTACCCTTGTTAAACTGCATACTGCAGCCTCTGTTGCCGCTTACACTGATTGCTGTCTACTCTTTTTGTATCTCAATTTCCTTCCCAGGTGTGAAAAACAACTTCTATGCTTTCAGAAAACATTAACTTTTAGAACTAAGAAAAGGTGCACATGTTGGGCCAGATTCAGGAAGCCTCCGTGTAAGAGTTATAACTCTTACACGGAGGCTGCAGTTAAACTGTGTGATGTCAGCATGTCATGCATATGCATGAGGTGCATGAGGCATGCTGAATCACACCAGTAACTCTTACACGGTCCGTGTAAGAGAGTAGGGGGCGTGTCTGTAGGCTAAGCTCTGCAAGTGGACACGCCCCCGGAAAACTAGAATGGCTGAAAGTAAACAGCCACGAGAAAGGCCATGAAAATGTGAATAAACACACTATACAACACATGCCCCGACTGGCCATCAGTGTATAAAGTGAAGAGATGTCATAAAAGTAAATGAAAACCTTTTTTTTTTTTGTTAAACCCGTAAATGTTTGCTACTGTGTGCGCGGGTGTGCTACTAGCGCAATCACAGTTAGCAGTCAGTGGAAAAGGATATAAGAACTAAATATGCAAAGTAAGCCAAGAAATAATAGCTTAGTGGTAGAGTACCCGCCCTATGAGTAGGCAGGCAGGGTTCGAGCCCCTACAACAACCTTTTTTTTATTTTTGTAAATAAGCACTAAAAAGCCCCCAGACAGTATTGTACAAATGTAAATGTATTCCCTTTTGTAAAATGGAATGAAACAGAGCATATATTTTGAATTAACATAAGAATAAAAATAGTCAGAAATCTACTGATAGCTAAGCTGCCGTGAGACAGAGTGCCTGTAGCCGAGTAGTGTTTAAAAAGCTGCAAACTGCGTGCCCGTTGCCAAGCAGCGGGTAAACAGGCTGAAACTGTGTGCAATTAGCTGAACATGTGTGTCACTAGCCAATTAAGATTTATCCCAGCGCACACCGTTTGCGCGCCGCTCCCACAAGCTAACTGCCAGTGCGCATGCGTTACCTCCGCGCAAACGTCAGCAGAACAGGTTTAAAGTGCTTAAAAGTGCTTTTGGCATGTTTGATTGACAGGTCTTCAACTCATTTCTGTCAGGAAAAGCAAAAAGCAGTTGCCAGATTCGAACACAGGATACCATGCACTAGAGTCAAGGAACTAAACCACCAAGCCATGACAGCAATACCTAGAAAAGCAGAAATAGCATATATATGGGATAAAACCCAGAATGGAGCATGAGAAAGCATTTTCAGTGAAGTAGATACAATTCCAAAACGGCCAATCAGAGAAATGTGCGGAAAAGCGGCATATATAAGCCCCATAGGCGGAATACACAGCATAACTGATTGTAGAACAGACTTGCAGTCAGCATGAGTGGAGTAGGTGAGGGACGTTGCTTTCGAGCACAGCGTTGGGGCGTTGAGGAGTCCAGATACATGGTCTGGCTCCTTGTCCATAATCACGAGGCCCAACTCATGCAGGGCCAGGTCTCATGGGGAGTATATAGGGCTGAGGCGTGGGACCAGTTGGCTCGTGAGCTGACCAGTGCTACTGGCATTCCACGCACTGGTGAGCAGGTCCGTCACCACCATGCGGACCTGAAGAGACGCAAGCAGGACCAATTGAACCGTTGGATCCAGGAGGCCCGGCAAATGCCCAACGCCCACTACTGAGTAAGTCACATTTTACCCATGTATGTAAGGATTTCAACCAGCTGATACCATGGAGATGTGTAGTCCAATATTATTCCCTTTGTATTACAGCTGCAGGTGTCCGCTCTGCGAATGTCGAGATGCACGCCAGAAGGCTGGTGCGGCTGCGCCACCATGCAGGTTAGTAACCCCACCCAGTACTTGTAAATAAATATTATTATGTACCATGTATCAGAACAGTGCAGTGTATTGATTAAAAGTAATATAATGTGCAAGCAGGAATTGAACGTCTGCAGGTATGGCTGCAACAAGTTCATCAGTATGCAAGTGTAACTGGAAATATAATTGATAGAATTAAACAGTGCTGTAATACAGATGTCCCATCATTAATTAAATATACTGTAACCTGCAGTATAGTCTCAAGAGTACAGCTTCAGAATCTGAGGTAGTCACATGTCAGATATATCCCCTGTTGAAATGCTGAATCATGACAGAAGTGAGGCTGTTGGAAAGTGTTTGAATCACCACAGGTCTAATATGTGAACAAAGCCTAGAAGTACCAACCTGAACTGTGAAGTTGCAGAATGTATGAGAGTGACAGAAATGCTCATGTATGAATAAATAAAGTAGTAATAACCCCTGAATATATAAGCCTCAGTGTGTTTTACAGAACTAAATGCATGTGGGAAGTACAAATTAACATCCCAAACTGATTTCAGTGTGTCTGAATCTGAATGTCTAGCTCAAAATCTGTATATGGTGATAACAGTAAACAATTTGCAGATAGAATGAATGATTATCTGACAGACTAAACAGCCATAGTTGTCCCCTGTCCTGTCATCAAAGTGTAGCAGGATGATGTATCTGATCAAATTCAAAATAAGTAGGATAGTGATGTATGTGTAACAGGTGTAGCATGACAGTCAAATAAAGATTATTTTGAAACATCAGCCTCAACTTAATTGTGTATCTATGATAAATGTGAATTAATGTTTAACATATGAATGTGTCATCACTTTCTATCCCCACCCAACCCTGTAATTCCATATAACAACATCCACTAAATAATGGTATGTGAACATTTCATTAATCATGGACATTTGTCCGTTCCAAACATATATGCATGTCTGTTCGTGCATGTGCCCTGTTCATACCTGCAAATACGATGGCCTGTTGCCATTAATCAACCCTGCATGTCGTTTGACTGTGTTTTGCTGTTCAAATAATGCATGTGATATTGATATGCCCCTTGTTCAATGGTGTCCATATCTGGGTGTTTGTTTGATGGGAATACCAATGCATGCTGTTACAACTAATCTGAATGGAATAAAATGCCACTAACCCAAACTAACATAACTACTCACAAACCTAGAACGCTTGGGAAGGCAGGTCCCAGCGGACCCACCTCTCCCACCTCAGCTGGTGACTGCACCTGGCACTAGTGCCCAGGCGGACCCTCCGTGGCCCTGTGCCACCTTCGGGTGGAAGCGCTGCAGGGGATGGGGCCCGTCCCCTCTGCAAGTGTGGCCGGAGGGGTTCGGCCCACTCACCCTCCGCGGTGTCCGGTCTGTGGTGCGAGGGAGATCCAAGACACTGTTCTTGGACCCCACGCCAGCTCGAGGCTCGTGTGCCACAGCTAACGGCCCCGGCCGTTCCCCCGCCTACACAGCCCCCACCACAGCCCCGCCCTGGGCTGTGAAGGAACAGTGGCAACTGCCTATGGGTGGGGATATCTGTTCCACTGTTGCCATCTGTGGGCTCGTGCATCTCGGGTATCCCAACCTCCGTCCCGCCAATTGTGTAACCCCCACGTGTGTCATACACCGTCCCTGTATGCGTCTTGTCTGTCTTGTCTGTTAACCTACCCAACCTACCTCCCCAGCTTTACCGACTTCCTTCACCTGTCATACCACTCTCACCTGTAAAAAAAAAAAAAAAGGGCACTCTGTCCCACAAAAATTACGCCCCATACATAGCTGTCCATGTCGCAGACATGTCCGCTGGACATCTAAACTGTTAATTACAATTGGCTGTACAACAAATATTAATGTTGTCCTGACACCTCTCTCAGAGGTGGAAGGTTTCAAATGTCTCACCAAAATACATAGAAATATACAGCTGTTGCTGCAAAAGACATGGGCATCTATGGGCCTTACCTACACCCTTCCTGCAAATCCCACGCTTCTTTCCCTACTGTCTTACCCTCTTTGTGACCCCTTTTCACCACTTTCCTGTCACCCCTTTTTCTTTTCTTTCAAAGAAAATAGCGCGGGTGTGCGCTTGTGTTAGCGGAGCTCACCGCCAGTGCAAGTGAGCTCCGCAAAGCAGCGCAGACCTGGTTTAGTGCTTAAAAGTGCCTTTATGGCACTTTGATTGACAGGTCCTGTACTCAGTTCGAAAGTTTGCTAAGAAAAATAAATTCCCACTGTCAGTCTTGAACCCAGGACCTTGGTAACATTAGTCCATATGACCTACCACTAAGCCATGCCTGCTTTACAAGAACACACTGCTAAAATAAATATAACATGTAATAGTAGGAATCAGTATAAAGGTAATATAGGAGATGTACTATCCAAAGCATGTTTGGTAGAGTTTTAATGGCCAAATTACTGGATTCCCATACTAGTTCAGTGTGAGCAGAAACAGCACTGCTACCTGTTAGCTTGTACATAATAATGTAAGGTAATGTACATATGTGAAGGTATGTATATCTACACATACATATATATAAATATATATTAATACATATGAAATATAATCGTAGGTCTCAGTAGCCATACACACTCACTACAGGAAAAGTTAACATAATTGCTGCAACCTGAATCTGCAACACAGCCTGACCCCTGTGTGACCTACTTACCCTTCTAACTGCTTACAGGTGGCCTCAACACTTTGATTGACAGGTCCTGTACTCAGTTTGAAAGTTTGCAAAGTAAAAATTCCCACTGTCAGTCTTGAAACCAGGACCTAGGTAACATTAGTCTGTTTGACCTACCACTAAGCCATGCCTGCTGTGGAAGAGCACACTGCTAAAATAAATATAACATGTAATAGTAGGAATCAGTATAAAGGCAATATAGGAGATGTACTATCCAAAGCATGTTTGGTAGAGTTTTAATGGCCAAATTACTGGATTCCCATACTAGTTCAGTGTGAGCAGAAACAGCCCTGCTACCTGTTAGCTTGTACATAATAATGTAAGGTAATGTACATATGTGAAGGTATGTATATCAACACATACATATATATAAATATATATTAATACATATGAAATATAATCGTAGGTCTCACTAGCCATACACACTCACTACAGGAAACAGTGAAGATATATGCAGCAACCAGAATCTGCAACACAGCCTGGCTCCTGTGAGACCTACTAAGCCCTTTAACTGCTTAAAGGTGCCTCTAGCACTGTGATTGATAGGCCCTATACTCAACCCAAAAGCAGAATATGAGCATACTAGTAGGCCCTACCACAAGACCATTGTAACACTAGTCTGTATGACCTACCACTAAGCCATGACTCTCATACAGGAATATAGTGCTAAATAAGTGGAACATGTAATAGTAGGAATGAAGATAAAGGCAATATAGTATGTCTACTACCCAAAGCATGTCAGGCAGACTTTTATAGTCCCAATTACTGGATTCCCATACTAGAGTAGTGTTAATGGAAACAGCCCTGCTAATTGTTAGCTTGTACCCAATAATGTCAGCTAATGTACATATATGAAAGTATGTATATGTACACAGATATATATATATATATTCATATAGCAATACATATGACATATAGTTGTAGGTGTCAGTATGCATACACACTCACTACAGGGAACAGGCAAGATAAATGCAGCAACCTGAATCTACAACACAGCATGAAGCATGGGAGATGTACTAACCTTCACACTCACAGAACACTGTCAACAGCATACCAGCATGGTCCACGCCCTACAATCTGAAAGGGCAACGCCTATCTCACATACCCTTTTATAGCAGTGTCCTGAAATCACAGTGAGACATGCAATTAGTACACACCCAGCTGCTTGCAATTAGCAAATGCTGCCTTACAATTGGTGCAGAGGCCATCACATGGATCTATGCAGATACCTACAAAAGTATTCAGTACCCACACTCCACTCATGCAATACAGTCATTGCACTAACCGAATGAGAAAGAGAGAGAGAGAGACAGACAGAGAGAGAAAACAAAATATACTGACAGCAAGCAGCAAAACAGCAGCAGCAGCAGCAGCAACAGCAGCAAAATACAAGCAGCACGACTGACTCACCAAAAGCTGCCACAAACACAGGTAATGCAAAGTAGCAGGTTAATCCTGTGTATACTGTGACACCTCCAAATGTATCATAGTTCACTATCAATAGGTATGTCCATGAGATAGGTTGTGTGTAGATAGTCATGAAATATAAACATATGTAAAATTGTTGTACATGTGGGCCATAACTAACACTTCCATAGCTTAGAACACAAGGCCAGTTGTGCATATGATGCAGTAGTTCCCAGGGTCAGTAGAGGTTCCTCCTCATTGGTGTGGGACCACTGTGTATGTATGGCACTGTTCAGGTACATATCCTGTAGTATGGCCATGGATTAATATCAGTCTGTCATGTGGTGCTATGTCCTCCAGGGGTGAATGTAGCACACATCCAGGGATACCATTCCGTAACAGTGATGATATGTGTTCTGCAATGATGAGGGTGGCTCTCACCTGGACATGTGAGAGGATAGGGAGGTTACAGTCATCTGGGATAACTAATAACACGTGTGTAGGACAATGGGGGTACCTGCACCTAAACTGTCTGCAAAGTTGTTGGCAATATCTGTGCATTTGGTGAATGTGAAGCATCTTAACACTGCAGACAACAGATGCCTTCCGTCATGTGAATCTGCCCTGTGCTGCAGTAGCCTCCTACTATTGTTATACAATATGCCTGTATCTGTAGTCCACTGGACAGGATTAATAAGTGGTGTGCAGTTGTTCTGGGTTAGATAACTGTGTGCACAGTACATGCAGTATGTGGGATGTCTGTGGTAAGCATATGCAAATGTGCTGGCGGTGTGTGTTGTGGCTTCCACTGGCCCAGTGGGCTGCATGGATAGCATCACTGTCATAACTACTGAATAACTGTGTAATTACATGCATACATAGCAAGGTAGTGTATTGTGCTTGTGGTGTTGTTCAGATATGTATATCCAGGCTGAGTAATTTGTGTCCACATCACAGGGTTGGATGGCAGCACACATCCAGTATGTATGGATGAACACCCAGAATGTGTCACACGTGTCACCTGTGCAGACGATCTGGCCATTACCTGTGCATCCCCCACAACACACACACATGCAACATATGGCAGAAGTACTATAGCAGTACACACATGTTCATAGGTTCATACTAGGCTATCTGCCCGAGGGCATTTACAAGACTAGCCCATAGTTTTGTGGCTTACGCCACCCCTTTAGTATGGGGAACCATACCCATTATTTTGCTGTGCCTCTGTCGAGCAGTGACACTGAGGTAATCCCTGGGGTATATCTGCGATCTCCCATCCATTGGTCAAGATTTCTAGAACAAGGCCATCGAGGTGCTCTGCCTCACATATACCGTGATTTTGTTCCACAGCATAGGGAGTCTTTGGTTGATGAATCTATCCTCCAGCATGTCCTATTAATAGCCGTGTCGAGGTTTAAGTCTCCTGGCCTTGTGGCTCTGATGGATCTAGATTTTTTAGGTGAAGCATATTCATCAAATCTGGGTCTGACATGGCCTTGTATGTTGGGCAAAGGTCACCTCTGAGCAAGCGGTAAGCGACTGACTACAACATACATGGACATGCTGGAGGGCAAATTCCTAACTGAGAGGCTCCCTTTACTCTGTAATGAGCTCGAACAGTTGAGAATGAACAGTTCATAGGTTCATACTAGGCTATTTGCCCTAGGGCATTGGTAAGCCTAGTAGAATGTGTTTGTCTTTGCCACCCAATCACAAGTTATGCTGCTATGCCCTTGTCCGACTTTTAGTATACTATGCCTCTGTCTAACAGTGACATAGAAGTGATACCTGGGGTACAACTATGATCTCCATCCACTCATCCAGATTCCTATGGAAGAGAGTCAATGAGGGACTCTGCCTAACCAGTAGTGTGAGCTCATTACAGAGTGAAGGGAGCCTCTCGGTTAGAATATGCCCCTCCAGCATGTCCATGTATGTCAGTGCTGAGGTCCAGCTCTCCTGAGCATGTGGCTGTATGGGACTCTGATTGCCTGAGGTACATCACGCTCATTACTGCTAGGTAGGACATGGCTGTATATGGCATGCACAGATTGCCCCTGAACAGGCAGTATGCCACTGAGTCCAGCTGGATTCACTTTACCTGGGCAGCATATGACATCTGTGTGAGCCATTGCATCCCCTTGATGATGTACTGTTGTCCTGTACCAGTTGCTGTAGGTGTCTGGTTAGGTACATCCCAAAAGGTGCATTGTATGCAATTATAGGCCTGATGATGGATGAGTACAGAGGCACAATGACCTCCCCTGCCATACATGTGAATCAGTCATGATTAGCTGGGCTATATAACATGTCTGTCAATCCACGCTGCCCATGTTGTAGACAAGTGACAGACTGCTACCATGTTTCTTCCCCAGGTCCCCAACCACGCCTACTGTACTCAATGGCCTAACACCTATGTTGTACTGTGCCACCAATGTGGAGGCGTGGGAATCTGCATTGAATACTGATACTCCCCTCCCTTGTTCAAGTGTTGTGGCCGACAAGAATGGTAACAGCTATAACGTGGTAGTACTGGTGTGCTCCTGTGAAACCTGAAACAGGTTCATGTTACTGCACAGATATCGATGTCCATAATGCTAGGTAGGGTTTTGGGTGCGTGCATCCTTGGGTCTAGACGTCCAGTGTTGAGTAGCATCACTCTTACTTCCTCATCCTTTGTGATACAAATGGATGTGGATTTGCCTTATGAGCCTTGCCTAATACAGGCACAATGGGTGTAGCAGGAGGCTCCGCCAAATGTCAATAGGACTGTGGTGACAGGTGCAAGCTGTCCCTAGCAAAGCATACCACCCCAAGATGGCAGGGATTGGCACACCTGTGAATGACACCAGTATGTCAGTCAATTGTTGGAAGGGATAATTGTGCCTTGATATTGTGGCATTGTTCTAGGTGAGGGTAGGATGCTACTCAAGGTCAGGGTCAAACTGTCCTGGGCTACGTGCTCAGAGAGCTCTGTAATGTCTCATGTCATGTAGTCCAGGGAGGAATGTGTCAGGCCATTCACAGCAGCATGGACATTGACTGAGTCATACCTGTACCTGCCTTGGGGTTACCTGACTGTTTGTGTTATGTGGCAGGTCATAGTGCCTGACAGGCTGCACACCGTGACCCTCACCTCGTTAAGCCTGGTGAACGTGATGTGAGTGTGCCTGATCATAGAGGCACCTAGTACAGGTGTATGAGGTGTGTTGTTAACTGTTAATGGCTGTGAGTGTTCAGCACATTGGCTTTGTGTGATATGTGTTGCACATGTTCGTTCATGTGGTAGTGGTTGCCTGGATGTCTGCATAGGAGGTCTCTGCTGCATAGGCAGAGCTGTGGTCTGAGCCTACAAGTATGATCATGTGTGATCATGTGTTAGGTCCGCTGTTGTGTTAGGTCTACGTGAGACTGGAAGTGTAGTGAGTGATCCCCTTTGCCACGTGACTGGTTATGGCGGTATTGACTAGACAGAGCCTAGCCTCCAGTCTGGTATATGGTTGCATCACTCACATGAGTTTGAATTTGTCGTTAGGAGGAGGGGGTTGTCTGTGTACATGCATCTGTTCTAACATTGTCTCTGGAGTACCACACTCACCAGCTGGACTGAGGAGGGAACTGACAACTGACCTCTGGACATGCTAGAATACTATTGTGAACTCTGTAATCACTAATGATTGAAAACAAGGTCCAGTGGGGAGTGAGGGTGTACTGACATTACCTACAACTGCTGACTGACATAAAAGCGTCAGTGAGCAAATGCCAGGTAACCTAAGTGCAATGTGTCACAATGAAGTAAATGCAACAATGACAAGCAGTCACTTGCTGTCATGTGTAACATGGAAGAACGTACAGTAAGCAATGCAGATAACAGTAGTGAGTCACAGATGTGTTTTAAAGATGTGTACTATGTGGAAGTAGCATACCAGTGAAATAACAAGCTAACAGATAACAAGCATATAAACAAAGGTAGATGCAGGAGGCCTGATGTAGTGTTTGCTACAACAAACAAGGTGTAGCAATGTCAGTAAGATACAGCTCAGATATGCATGCACTATAAACCTGATACCAGATGTCCCCAGCTATGAATGGCAGAGTACAGCCTATTGTCACACATGACTGCAGACCACAAACCTCGTTAATGTTAAATAACTGGCCTAAAGGACAACTGCCCATACCAGAAGTAATACACTTGTACACTGGGCCCACAATCAGCAGTTCCCAACTTCAATGGATGAAAGATATGTGTCCTGCCACCACAGTGCTTGCCACCAACCTCCCTAATGTAAAACAACTGGTCTGAAGGCCAAGTACTTAGTACAAATGACATAGAATGATAGCTACACTGTAATCAGGTTTTAACCAATCAGTAATAAGTAGAAGTTAACACTCCCTGTATAGAATGTGTACCATGTATTGTTGAGATACTATGCTGATAACCTGTTTGTGTACCTTTCCAGATAGACATGGCACCTAAGAGAAATCCGCGACTCTGCTGCAGAGGATGACGTGATCCACCAGAGCCTGGTGCGTGACTATGCCATCCTGTTTTCACGCACCACCCAGAACCAGCAGGAGAGGTCTGCACTGTGGCAAAGCCTTGTTAGCAGGATAAATGATGTTGGCATGCATGATAGGACATATGAGCAGGTGAGACATCACTGCAGTGATTTGATAAGAAATGTCCGCCAGCGTGCTGCAGATATCCGCAGGCAACAGGCTGCCACAGGTGGGGGGGTGGCCACACATCCCCCCCTCACCAGACAGGAGGGGCTACTGCTAAGTGTTGTGGATCCAGCCCCAGAACAACATCTGCCATCATGCATCATGATGGAGGTTGGATCCACACATCAGCAAGACAGCGAGCGTGCAGGTAAGATGCCATATTCATTTATTGTTATTACTTTTACATTTGTTGACCCATATAGTCTAGCTGGATATGAGTTCATTTTCAGTAGAGGCATGTGGAGAAAAGCTCCACACATAACGTAATAAAGGCAGACAGACAAGTTGTCAATACAGACAGCCAACATAATAGAATTGTACACCAGCCTGTTAATTAAATAAACATACATGTAAGGAAGTCAAACAGTTTATAGTCATACACAATGTACCGTTGGTTTCAAAGCAATCCTACCTAAAGCATAATGGTTATGCAATAAGGCAAAAGCCATATACATAATAGTTAGGGCTCAGAAGGGTAGAGAAGTAGAAGGAGTATGACAGATACAATGATATGGAAGAGGCAGGAGTCAAGAAGGGAAGTGAGGAAAAGAAGGAAGACAGTCAAGAGGAGGTGGGAGGGATGGGAGAAGTAGGTCAGAGCATAGAAGGACATCAAGGTGAAAGAAACAGGGTAGAAGCTAGTTTCTATGCACAATGAGGGGTTAAAGGTGAAGAGAGCATAGGGAGAGGGACATTAGCCTGACTCCAAGAAGAACAAAGCCAGTGGTTTTGGAAGTACAATTTGAGTTGACGCTTGAAGAGAGGTACGGGTGAGATTAGAGTTAACTCCTGGTATGTACATATGACTGTTCTGTACGCTGTTACTTCATGCACGCATAAGGTGTGCATGTGGTATGTATCTGTCATCATGATATATATACAGACATGATGTGCAGCTGATGTGTATAAGGGAACTAGTGTACTACTGTACTGTATCATGTGCAAAACAAATGGCACACATGTGCCCACTGACATTACTCTCTTCACACTTCCAGGTCCCTCCCATGTATCACCGAGGCAGGCCATACATGCTGGTGAGTCTTTTAACAGTATCTGTAAAACAATTTATAAAACTAGGAAGAGTAGTGTAACTCTGTAGTAGACATGCTGGTGACTGTGTCCACAATAACTGTAATTGACAGGTAGTAAATTGAGTAGTGTAACACGGTATTGATGTGTGTGTTTACTGTGGGTGTGCATGTGTGCAAGTGTGCCTGTGCCCAAGTGTGCATGTGTGTTAGTGTCCATGAGTGCATGTGTCCATTTCTGAATGTGTGCATTAGTATTGAAGTTCATCTCTTTCAAATATGTATTGAGACTGTAATCTGTGTTCCATGTTTTCCTCCCGTAGGTTCTGGTGCTGCTCTGGTGACCTGCAGCAGGGAACCTGAATCTTGTGCCCCAGGTACTGATGATGATGAAATGTCTGTAATGGTGCAGGAAGGTGTGTCTGGGTCCGCCATTGGTCAGCCAATTGACAGTACACAGCTTTCAACCCCGTCAATGCGCACAGTCATCCTGCCGTTACATCCTTTATCACCATTGTCCCTAGGTGATGGACAGTCAGCAGTGGGCATAGATCAGGGTAATGTGGTACCTGTGGCACATGCATCCTCACACGGCAGCCATGTGCAGAGGCCTCGAATGGTACCACGCAGACAGTCGCCCATGGGTTCTCAGGGGGCATCCGTGGCCGTACTGCCTCTGGCCGACGTGCCCAGGGAGGTATGTCAACCTCCACTATGTTTAGAACTGTCATGCAGGCACAGGCACGTATGGAAAGGTACACCAGACAGGGTCTGAGGGAGATGAGAGCATGTCGCATAGCCATGACAGACGGCATGCATGATGTTGCGAATGCTATCCGTAACTTCACAGATGTCGTTGACAGACGTTGTGGGGGCATACAACAGCTGCTCCACAACCAGATGTCCATGGGCCAGGGCGATGGTGTGCGTTTGCGGCGTCGACGTGGCCGTATGCCAGCAAGAGCACCAGCTGGCAGTGGCCGCGGACGACAACGGGCCCACTCGCGCGCCTCAAGTGCCAGCACCAGCCCCAGCAATGCTGGGTCTGTGCTGTCATCCAGACGCCCCAGGAGACCACGTGCACGTGGCTCTGGACAGTCCCAACAGGGAACTGTGTCCAGTCAACACACCCCTGCTTCCGATGACAGTACCCAGTCTGGGTTAGTACCGGATACGGCCCGTAGCACCCCTGCCAGGCACAGGTACCGTGTCCGTGCCCACAGACACTGATTTGGATGACCTGACAGGTGCAGTCTGTGGCTGTCCACAAAACCCTGTACATGGCAGCCATTATGTGGGACTGTGTGCGTGCTTACACACATGCAGAAACCTAACACCTAGGGCAAACACATACACACACACACTGCACCAACAACGGTCCACCCTGTACTGCTGCCCCTCACAAACACACATACACACACATGTCAATTGGTGTTACCAGTGGCCGGCTTGGGCATATCTAACCCACACCCTGTGCATATGATGACACTGTGCCACCTCCTGCATACTACAACATCGGTGCAGGTAAAGGTAAACACGTTGTTGATGCACAGGGTGACTACATAGATGTGTATAAGTAGTAACATGTTGGTAACTGTTGTGTGTTGCAGTATAAATGTGTGTATATCCCATCAGTCCTGCTGCAGTAACTGTATGAATGTCCTCAATTGTTATCTGCACCCATACTACTTAACAAAGTGTACCTGCTGCACACCATCACATGCTAACATTGACTATGGCAATGTGCATCTTGTGCTGTTATGTAGATTCAGCTACATGTATCTGTTCTGTCACACATGCATTTATACACACCCTGCTACCCACACACATGCACACGCCACCTGCCATTCCCATTATTTATCACCCTACATGAGTAGCTGTTGATACATGACAGGTACACATTTCAGAAGTGCACTATGTTGTTTACTACTGGCATCCCCTTCTCTACCTGTACTCACAGGGTGCAGGCAACCTCATCAGTTGGAAGATGTAATGTGCATCAGGTACTGTAGTACCCTGATTGCCACAGCAAACATGCTTCCCATAATGGAAATGCACACACAGACACATCCCACATCCACACACTTGCCACATTCAGGCTTCAGAACACTATCTAGGTATATTCGGTACATGTGCATGTTCAAGTAGCATGTAACACTATACTGAGTACTGGCACTTAGTTGTCTGTAGTCATGTTGTCTGTATAGAATAAAAGAAATGTTTTATTATCCTACTCCGTTTTGTGGACATTACTTGAACAAGTGTTACCTTACATGTGTTATCAGTACCAACACCTTCTGTTTTGTAGTTTTGTTTGTATAGGGTGCTATCAACATCACTGCTTGTTAAGGGTAATGACCACCCTGCAGTGTATAGCCCCATGTGGCAAAAGCCACATCCCACCCCATCATTGTGCACACACACTAACCCCACCAACAGTAAAACACATACTTTCCATTTGCAAGGTTCAAACCCATACCTAACTGTGCAATGACAGTAGAAACAGACACATTAGCAGAGTGTGCTATTTGCAGTAGTTGGAGAAACGTTTACTAATGCTGTACTTAGAGGGTGCTGACATCATCTGTGTGTAGGAGGAGGGATGTGCACCCTGTAGTGTGTTCTCCCAGTTGGCAAAAGGCAGTTAACCCTCCCAGCATAGTGCACACACATAAACCACACTCATACATTCCCTTTGCAGGATTCAAACCCCCACCTAACTACGTTATGACACTGAAGAAAGACACATTAGCAGAGCGCTATGCAAATTACTGGAGGACTTTACTACAGGTGATATAGTTATACAGTCCTGACATCATCACTATTTCAAAAGGGGGATCTGCATCCTGTACGATACTGTCACGGTTGCTAATAGGGACATTTCCCACACACACACATCGATGTGTTGGAGGTTTGCATATGTGGGGGATCCAGAACACCAGTGTGATTAGTATATGGTTTGATTGCAACAATGAGGGATATACTCCCAGTGGTGATTAGTTACTCATGTTTGTAAAGATCAGCTCTAGTATATCTGCCCCTCTTGTGGGAAGGTTGGTTACCTGTTCCATAGCCAAAGAATGTCTGATCAATGGGAATCTTAGAGCTTGGTATTGTGGCCTGTGTAATGTACACAGTCTATGTTTGGGTAGCTGGCATCACCCAGTATGATGGTGTTTGCAGAGTAATCTAAACTCTCCTGTGTCAGCATGAAGGCTGTGTGGGAGACCTGAGTTTGAGAGGGTGCTGTAAGAGCTCCTCTGTGTCTCTTTCCATGTGGTCCAGGGAGGTACGTCCCAACAGGTAGCTGACTGTGACCCTCCCTTGCTCTGTCTGGAGTGCGGCACGGCTGTCAACAGCTCATGTCAAGCAAGTGCACACCCCTCATAAATGATGTGGAAGCCTTCAAAGGCCCAAGGCCTGTTGAAAATATGGACCAGACTGCAGATACCTGTATAGAGGCATTCTGTGGACACATTCAGGAATGCATGGATCATGAAGCCACATATGAAAGCATGACCCAATTCTCCAAAGACAGATGTCCTGGGCCGGACACCAGCCATAAACACACTATACAATAGAAGGATGGCGCCACTACATGATACAACAACCTCCCAAAATGTGAAGGCACCACTGATGAGTATTGGAAGACAACTACAGGCACCCATATGATTGTCTAAGGCCATCTTTGAGAGAGGATTCCACAAGCCACTGAGGATAATCACAAGGCTGCCTGTAGTTATGTTAGTAACCTGGGTGGTACTACCCAGATATGCTCAGAGGTAATACAATATGTCACACAAAATATAAAACACACAGACATTGCCATCATCCTAGTGGACAGGTTCAATGCTGCCTTCTCTCCCCACCACACCAAAAGGGAACATATGTCTCGCATCACAGTAAGCTTCCCCTGACATCACAGATGCTCAGGTAAGAGATGCCCTTCCCAAAGCAGTAAACACTGCATCAATGGGACCAGACAGTGTCCCAGGCTGTGTCCTACATGAACCACAAGAAGAGCTACACCCAGACATAACACCACTGTTCAATCCCAGCCTTAATACATGATATGTGACCAGAGAGTGGCATACAGCAACAGTGGTCCCTCAACATGCAGGTGGTGCCGCCCCGGTTCCTGGACACTACCGCCCCATATGTCTGACTAGCTTTGTCTGCAAAGCTATGGCAAGAATCATCAAGAACCTCACATATCTAGATATTGTGGACCTACAGACATGTCACCATACACAGTTTGGCTTTGTCAATGGCAAATCCTGCCTATCAAACCTGTTTGCTTTGTTTGAAACAGTCACCAAGGCCACTGTCAAGGGGTAGGAGGTCCACACAGCCTACCTGGACCTTGCATAAGCCTTGGATACAATACCCCACTTGTGCATTCTACGGAAGCTCACCAGTGTACATATTAACCCCTATGTCACTATGGGTATTGCACAGTGGCTCAAGGGCAGAACACACATGGTAGAATTGCTGGAGCCATGTCAGCCTCCAACCTGGTACAAGTGGTGTCCCACAAGGCAAAGCCCTAGGGGCTGTCATGTTCATTATATATTTGTCATAGGTACAGGCCAACATGGAAGTACTGTGGCTCAGCACGTCACAGGTGACTGCAGACTGAACACCATAATCAACTCAACAGCTAACACACGCATCCTCCAAAAGGGACTCTTGCAAACACACGACTTGTGCCACAGCCATGGCCTCAACATGAATGACAGAAAGAGTATAGTCATCCCCTTTGTCAAACAGTAAATGACCACAATGTACCACATATGTGTTAATCCAGTAAGTGCAGACCTAGGAATTATGGACCTTGGGGTACGAGGTTGATAGCATCCTACCATTTGACAACAACATGGACAAAGTGGTTAGGTAAGCATGTGATATGGGCCACATCATCATGGGATCCACATGTAGGCCAGGGGAGGACATTGTGCCCCTTTACTCATCCCTCATCATGCCCATAATTGACTATGATGAACCTGTCGGCATGCACCTTACCAGACACCTGCAGCAACTGGGGCTACCACATATGTACCTCGACAAGGGGATCAAAGTGCTCAAACAGATGCCACATACTGACTGGTTAAAGTAGCAGCAGCTCTACTCAGTGACATACTGCCTCTTCATAGGCAATCTGTGCCTTACATAGAAGGCCAGGTCATACCCTCACGTAATGGCCATGCTGCATCTCAGAATATCCAGATCCCACCAGGATACACGCTGGAAATACATGAACTTCAGGAGTGATATACATAGGACATGGTGGAGGGGCACATTCACAACTCAGAGGCACCCTTCATTCCTGATTATTATCCCAATAGAGGTTAGGCGGACTGACTCAGTGACTATCCTCAAGAGCGATATTAATGACTGGATGTGACATTGTAGGGTTACCCTGGGTATCACTTATGTGTCACTGTGAGAAAGAGGCACAGTATACTAACCTTGGAAAAGGGCATAGCAAGACAGATTCACAATGCATGTTGAAAGGCACGCACATTCTGGCTAGGTGGATACATGCCCTGGGCAGATATCCCTGTACGAACCTATGGACCTATGTCTCTTTTTCACCATTGGCCCTATGTGCTGTCAATCACCAATGTAATCTCAATACTCTGGTAGCATGTGCAAAGGTCAGTTGTCAGTCACCTCTATGGTACAGTTGTGGAATATGTGTGTCATGTAGTAATGTCACAGCTGCCACATGTACACAGTCAACCCTATCCCCTACCCATTGATGTACATCACATGTATGAGATGGAAACACATGGCCAAACTGTAACAACAACATACAAGTCAGTCAGATGCATGGACACATATGACTCAGTCATTGTCCATGCCACCACAGCTGATGTGGGATGTCGCCACTGGGATACGTGATAGGGAACATGGAAGGGATCACTGAGCAAGTGACACAGGCTGGTAGAACCCTGACCTTGGTTGGCATCAGACCCTCACCAGGGATTCCGACAAATTACTGAATGCTAATGAATAAGTGTATCTACAACACCCTAGCTGAATGGTTCTTAGCATGCAGTCACTGCATTGCTATGGAATACTGTCTTACCACTCCCACAACAGGTGAAAACATGCAGCTCCTGTACATTAACAACATGTAGACCTTATGCCCCAGACCAGGTGTGCATCCTCACTACTAGGCTGATAGCATCTACATCTCACACTGTATATACACATCCCACATGCAGCATCTGCACAGAAGACCACGGTCATAATGTTACCCTGTGCAAATACCATGTATTCACATGTGGCAGGCATCACACATGGTAACTATTGAAAGTCACAGGTACATATGTGTATTTGGCACACACATACATCATGTGTTCATTGCCATAACCGTGTAATCAATGTCATGCATTATTGTGAGGGACAACCCACATACATGGGCATTCTGTGTGTGCACAACACACATGGCATGTCTGTAATCAAAAGCCATACATAATTGTGATATCGTTTAGAAATGGGTATGTGCATCCTGTAGTGTGTTTTCCCAGTTGCCAAAAGGGATATATCAATCATACACACTTACCCCCTACACACACACTTGTCATGTGCCGGATTCAAACCCCTACCTAACTATGTTAAGACACTAGAGACCGACGATTAGCGCAGCGCTATTCGCATTACTGGGGAAAGTCCTTTCCCCTGATATACTTATAGGGTGCTGACATCATCAGAGTTTAGAAAGTGGAATGATCATCCTGTGGTGTGTTTTCCCAGTTGCCAAAAGGGATGTTTCTTTCATACCCACACACTTACCCCTTCACACACACTTGTCATCTGCCGGATTCAAACCCCTACCTAACTATGTTAAGACACTAGAGACGGACAGATTAGCACAGCGCGCTATTCGCATTACTGGGGAAAGCCCTTTCCCCTGATATACTTATAGGGTGCTGACATCATCAGAGTTTAGAAAGTGGAATGATCATCCTGTGGTGTGTTTTCCCAGTTGCCAAAAGGGATGTTTCTTTCATACCCACACACTTACCCCTTCACACACACTTGTCATCTGCCGGATTCAAACCCCTACCTAACTATGTTAAGACACTAGAGACGGACGGATTAGCACAGCGCGCTATTCGCATTACTGGGGAAAGTCCTTTCCCCTGATATACTTATAGGGTGCTGACATCATCAGAGTTTAGAAAGTGGAATGATCATCCTGTGGTGTGTTTTCCCAGTTGCCAAAAGGGATGTTTCTTTCATACCCACACACTTACCCCTTCACACACACTTGTCATCTGCCGGATTCAAACCCCTACCTAACTATGTTAAGACACTAGAGACGGACGCATTAGCACAGCGCGCTATTCGCATTACTGGGGAAAGTCCTTTCCCCTGATATACTTATAGGGTGCTGACATCATCAGAGTTTAGAAAGTGGAATGATCATCCTGTGGTGTGTTTTCCCAGTTGCCAAAAGGGATGTTTCTTTCATACACACTTACACACACACTTGCCACCTGCTGGATTCAAACCCCTACCTAACTATGTTATGACACTAGAGATGGACGCATTAGCACGGCGCGCTATTCGGATTACTGAGAGAATCCTTTTCTCCAATATACTTATAGGGTGCTGACATCATCAGAGTCTAGAAAGTGGAATGATCATCCTGTGGTGTGTTTTCCCAGTTGCCAAAAGGGATGTTTCTTTCATACACACTTACACACACACTTACCCCCCTTCACACACACTTGCCACCTGCTGGATTCAAACCCCTACCTAACTATGTTATGACACTAGAGACGGACGATTAGCACGGCGCTATTCGGATTACTGAGAGAATCCTTTTCTCCAATATACTTATAGGGTGCTTACATGATCAGTGTCTAGAAAGGGGGACGACCATCCTCTGGTGTGTTTTCACATTTGCTAGGGGTAACATTTGAAGTGTGTGAGCATGCCCAGTTCAGCCTTCCTGTGGCATGTTGTGTGAAAGATGTCTCATTTATCTAAGTGTGTGAGCATGCCCAGTGTGGGCTTTACATATGTTGAACTCTGCAGCCCATCACATTTGTGGATGAGTGTGACCTTCAACAAATACCTCCAGTTTATGGTTGTGTGTTCTGTGCCATGTTGTGTAGTTACTGTCCGAATGCTTTTTGTGTGAACAAAACTGGGAGTATACTGTGCCTGCAGGTTTTGCATGGGATACTTTGCACACAATTGTCAACATCCGCTCATACTGACCTAACACTGTAGCACTGTCTAGTGTAGTGTTTCAGTACTTTCACTGTGGTGGTCAGTATCCTGGGCTTCAGTCCTATCACTGATTTACATTTCCATAGTGTGCACAACAGGCTGGTTAAGGTCCAGTTGTGCACATCTGCACAAAGGCAGTGCCTCTACAGACCCTGTTAATTGCTGCCCCATAAGCTTAACAAGTGTAGTCTGCAAATCTATGGAGAGGATCATAATTGAGCTCATAAACAAAGATATAGGGGACATGCAGACATTGTACCCATCCCATTTTGGCTTGGTCAGGGGCAGATCATGCCTTTTGTACTGGGTTGACATCTTCAAATTGGTCACTTAGGCCATTGTTGGGGAAAGGCAGTCCATACAACCTACCTTGGCCTTGCTAACACTTTCAACACAATACCCCACTCAGGTATTGTGGAAAGACCTCACAACTGAAATGTAAACCCATATGTCACAAGATGGGTTGCAAACTGGCTTAGGGACGGGACCCACAGGGTTAGAGTTGCTGGCACTATGTTAGACTCCAGGCTGGTCACAGGTGGTGTCACACAGGGCTCAGTCCTTGGCCACCATTGTTTGTCATGTACTTCCCATGAGAACAGGCCAACATGGGAGGACTTTGGATGACAATGTTAGCAGATGAGTGCACACTGGGCACCATAGTGGACAGTGCATCACACACAGATATCCTTCAGAAGGGACTCACAGTAACTGATAGCTGGTGCCAGGGCCATGGCCTGAAGTCAGAGTGCACAACATGTGTAGACATACCCTTCAGGAAAAGCAAGGTGACCCCAAGCTACCATATTGGTGGCAATCCTCTAAGCACAGAGGAGGTTATCACGGACCTGGGGACCCAGGTTGACAGTCGCCATTCTTCTCAGACTCACATTGCTAAAGTGGCTAGGAAGACCTTCTACATTGCCCACCTGATAAGGATGGGATTCACATCCAGATCTAGTGGGTCATTGTTCCCCTGTACTCTTCAGTTATCAGACCGGTGATCAAGTCAAATGCCCTATTCTGGCTGTATCTCACCCAACATCTGCAGCAATTGGAGACACCCTGACTGTCCCCACCTAAAGGATCAAGGAACCACAACAGCTGTCAAATGCTGGCAGATAGAAGACACTCACACCCTATTCACTCACATACCGCCTGCTTAGAGGTGACATGTGCCTGACATGCGAGGCCATGTCCAAACAGAGATTAATGGACATGCTCCACCTCAGACTCAGAAGATCCACCTGAACCACTAGTGCAGGTGACTGACACCTTAGCAGGGATGTATGTTGGACATGTTGTAGGGATGGAGTTATCACCGGAGACTCCCTATGCTGTGGAATACAATCCTGGTCCATTTGAGGCAGAGCACCTTGCTGGCTGTGTTCAAGAGGTATCTTGACCTAATGCTAGTCGGAGAATGTGTTTGTCCATCAACACATTGTAAGTTTAGTTTGACATGTCATATGTCTTGTTTAGTATACTGTGCCTCTGTCTACCTGTGACATAACATTGATACCCAGGGTAAACCTCCCATCTCCCATCCACTCATTAGGATTCCTGTTGAGGGGACTCAACCAGTGTCTTTATGGACAACCTGTAGTGTTAGTTTACTCATGTGTGGGGTGGCTTCTGTGTTTTGGATAATGCAGTACAGCCTGTCCTATATATGTCAGTGCTGGGGTTCAGTTCCCTCATGTGCATAGCTACCTGCCATTCAGATTGTACAAGGTGCAGCATGTGCATTGATTCCAGCTTGGACATGGCTTTCACGCCAGGCACAGCTTGCATCTGGGTGGACATCATGGCAGTGTGTGGAGCTGCACTCTGTTTAATCAGACTACACATTACATGTGTTCCAGCTCTGTCATACTCCTGGTGAGGTACTGTTGTGGACTTTACAGGTGCTGGATGTGTGTGCATGAGGTACACCCACAGGGGCTGTTGTGGTAATTTCTACTGGTGATGAAAGATAACTGCAAAACCAGAATGACCTCCCTTAGCTAGATGTCAGACAGCATGGACCATACAATCACAACTGGAAATAGGATTCTACACCTACCACCCTAGAACACAGTAAAGGAAAGACACTACGGCTGATGCTGCTCAATGCCCAAGGTCTCTACCTCAAGCTGCACACACTCTATGCCCTTCTCAGTATGTAGCACATTGATGTCTGTGCTGTGCCTGAAACCTGGTTCACAGTTTCTGACAGCACCCCAGCACTATCGGGTGTTACCTCATCTCATGCATTCCGCGACCAGCATCCCGACAACAACAAGAAGGATGGTGGGTGTCCATATTCATCAAGGACACCCTCACCTCATGGTTGGTGGCAACACACTATGCATCGGAGACCATCCAGGTGCCAGTGACCGTAGGCAAGACTGCTCTGCAGTTTGTAGCATGTTACATGCCACCCGCTCAAACTCAGGTACCTCACACAGCTATCCTGCAAACACTGAAGGGGATAAATGTATCTCCAAACACCATCCTACTGGGTGATTCCAACTATCCACATATAGACTGGGATCACTAATCATGCCACAACACTCTAACACAAAGGTTCCAAGAGTTCATACACTGAAATGCCATGGAACAACTGGTCCCAATCCCTCAAGTGGAGGCAACATACTAGAACACATCATCACAAACATGGGGTCACACTGTTCAACACCAGATGTATACCCATCATTGGTGAGATCAGATCATGGACTACTCTCAGTGGGAGTCCACATCCCACCCACACCCCAGATGGGAAAGGAAACGGTGAAGACCTTGTCAAATGCCGACTTCACATTTCTGAGCACTGGTGTGGTCTCTTTCAAGGCCCCCAGGCCAGCGGACACCATTACCCAAGCCACTGTATCACTTAGAAATGCCTTCTACCAGCACCTCCAGGACTGCATGGTTCAGGCAATCCAAAATAATAATGACTCTTTGTACCACAGGCAAGCATCCAGTCTGGTGGACCCTAGCCATAAACAAGCTGTACAACACAAGGAAGGAGCTACTACACGATAGAGTGTAATCCGTATGGGGGAAGACACACCTGCTCATTGTGAGTAAAACGCTGGGTTCCCCATACAATCATCCGAGGCATGTTTAGAGAGTAAACCCACTCAGGACCCAGGGACAATCATGAGGCCTTTTACCTATGTTTGAAACCTGGGAGGAAACTCCCAGATATGCTCAGACTTAGTTCAGAATGATGTTGATATCACTGCACCTACAGACATTGGCAACATACTGGCTGACAGGTTCAGTGCAGATTTCTCCTCCCCCAACTGGGGGGGTATGCACACCAGAGGATTTTAGCCGCCCAAACATCTCCACTGCTGGGGTGGGAACTGCTCAATCCAAGGCAGAAAACACTTTATCCATGGGACCTGATGGTGTCCCCGGTTGTGTGCTCCATGAACTCAATGAGTAATTACACCCGCAGTTAGGGCAGTTGTTTAATCTTAGCCTCACCTCAGGATATGTTCCCAAGGAGTGGCATACATCAATGGTGGACCCACCTCACAAAGGTGGTGCCTCCACCAACCCCAGAAACTACCATCCCATCCCCTTGACAAGCCTGTTCTGCTAGGCTATGGAGAGGATCATAATGGGAATTCTAAATGAAGACATAGGGGACTTGCAGACATTGGGTCCAATCCAGTTTGGCTTTGTCAAGGGCAGATCATGCCTTTTAAACTTGGTTGACTTTCTCAAAACACTCACCCAGGCCATTGACGTGGGCAAGGCAGTCCACACAGCCTACCTTGACCTGGCAAAGGCTTTCAACCAATACCCCACTCAGGTATCATTGAAAACATCACCAGCTTAATTGTGAACCCATACATCACAGCATGGGTTGCAAACTGGCTAAGGACGGAACACACAGGGTCAAAGTTGCTGGTGCCAGTTCACACTCCAGAGCTGTGACAAGTGGTGTCCCACAGGGCTCAGTCCTGGGACCACATTTGTTCAGTATCTACTTTTCAGAAGTACGAGCAAGCACAGGAGGATTATGGCTGACAAAGTTTGAAGATGACTGCAAACTGGGAAGCATAGTTGGAAACCCATCTGACACAGACATCCTTCAGAAGGGTTTCATAGAGACGGCTAACTGGTGCCACAGCCATGGCCTTGCATTACACACTAAACAATGCATAGCCATACCCTTCAGGAAGAACAAGGTTACCACTACTTCCCATCTAGGTGGCAATCCTGTAAGCACAATGTACATTATCAGGACCTGGGCACCCAGATTGACAGTGACATTTTGTTTGACACTCACATTGCCAGGGTAGTTTGGAAGGCCTTCTACATTGGCCACCTCATCATGCAGTGATTCACATCTAGATCAAGGGAGGTCACTGTTCCCTGTACTCATCACTCATCAGACCAATGATTGCATACAATGCCCCATTCAGATTGGATGGGCCCACATATTCCTCGACAGGAGGTGAAAGGGTCTCAAACATATTTCTTATGCTGCCCGACTGAAGGAATTCCAGCTGTATTCAGTCGCTACTGTCTGCTCAGAGGTGACCTGTGCCTGACATACAAGACTATGTCCAACCCAGGATTAATGAACATGCTTCACCTCAAGACCTGTACATCCATCAGAACTACAAGGGCAGGAGACCTAAACCTCAACACAGATATTAATAGGATGTGCTGAAGGGACAGATTCCTCACCCAGAGAGTCCATATGCTGTGGAACAACATCCTGGTACATGTGAGGCTGAGCACCTCACTGGCTTTGTTCAAGTGAGATTGTGACCAATGGATGGGAGATTGCAGGTATACCCCAGGGATAACCTCAGTATCACTGCTTGACAGAGGCACAGCAAAATAATGGGCATATTATCCATCAACTTGCACGGGTGGCAGAAGCCACAAAACTCTGGGCTAGGCTTATAAATGCCCTAGGGCAGATAGTCTAGTATGAACCTGTGAACATAGGCCTTGGGCAGTTCCTGCTATTAGGACAGTGGTCTGCAGCAAGCTATATAGTAGTAGTCGGTTTTAGCCATTGGTTTTGACCATGGCTATTCCATGTTGCTTCTTGTTGTGGTACAAACATGGGTGCGTGGTTATCCATGCTATGTATTGCTAGTCACCCTCATTTTGTATCTTGTTCCATGTGTTTGCACATGTACATCACTGTATGATGTGCAGCTGTATCCACAGGGTCATATGAGTGGATATGGATGTTAGTTGGGGTCCTCAGGTGTGCATATTGTACATGATATTACATTACTTAACACATGGCATTCATGCCTCAGGTGGTGCTGCAGGGCCACCTCTGTCGGATACACATACTACACTCCCTGTACGCTTGGAAGCAGGTTGTGTCATGTTAAGCATCCCTGTTACTGTATGAGTGAGTCAGGTATCAGTCCCAGTGTTCCTACTGACCAAGCATATGTGCTATGCGTTGCCTCTTTGCCAAGGCCAGGCCATACTGGGCACGCATCCTTCTTCATTCATGCTAACGAGTGCAGACCTGGCTTAGTGCTTAAAAGTGCCTTTATGGCACTTTGATTGACATGTCTTGTACTCATTTTGAAAGTCTGGAGACAAAAATAAATTCCCACTGCCAGTCTCGAACCCAGGACCTTGGTAACATTAGTCTGTATGACCTACCACTAAGCCATGACAGCCATACAAAAGCACTCTGCTAAAATAAATATAACAGTCAATAGTAGGAATTAGTATAAAGGCAATATAGGAGATGTACCATCCAAAGCATGTGAGGCAAAGTTTTAATGGCCAAATCACTGGATTCCCATACTAACCTTCACACTCACAGAACACTGTCAACAGCATACCAGCATCGCCCACGCCCTACAATCGGAAAGGGCTACGCCTACCTCACATACCTTTTATAGCAGTGTCCTGAAATCACAGTGAGACATGCAATCAACACACACCTGGCTGCATGCAATTAGCAAATGCTGCCTTACAATTGGTGCAGGGGCCATCACATGGACCTATGCAGATACCTACAAAAGCATTCAGTACCCACACTCCACTCATGCAATACAGTCATTGCACAAACCTAATGAGAAAGAGAGAGAGAGAGAGAGAGAGAGAGAGAGAGAGAAAATATACAGACAGCCAGCAGCAAAACCATGAGTAGCAAACAGCAAGCAGCAAGCAAGCACCACTGACACAGCAACAGCTGCCACAAACACAGGTAATGCAAAGTAGCAGGTTAATACTGTGTTTACTGTGACACCTCCAAATGTATCATAGTTCACTATCTATAGCTCTGTCCATGAGATAGGTTTTGTGTGCATAGTCCTGAAATATACACATATGTAATATTGCTGTACATGTTGCCCATACGTGACACTTCCGTAGCTTAGAACAGAAGGCCAGTTGTGCATATGATGCAGTACATACCAGGGTCAGTAGAGGTTACTCCTCATTGGTGTGGGACCACTGTGTATGTATGGCACTCTTCAGGTACACATCCTGTAGTATGGCCAGGGAGTAATATCAGTCTGTAATGTGGTGCCATGTCCTCCTGGGGTGAATGTAGCACACATCCAGGGATACCATTCTGTAACAGTGATGCTATGTGTCCTGCAATGTTGAGGGTGGCCCTCACCTGGACATGTGAGAGGATAGGGAGGTTACAGTCATCTGTGATAACTAATTCCACTTGTGTAGGAGAATGGGGGATATCTGCACCTAAACTGTCTGCAACAATATTGCCAATATCTCAAACATGTTTTCCATACGGAAATGCACACACAGTAACATAACACATCCACACACTTGCCACATTCAGGCTTCAAAACACTATCTAGGTATATTCTGGTACATCTGCATGTTACAGTAGCATGTAGCACTATACTGAGTAGTGTCAGTTGTCTGTTGCCATGTTGTTTGGATAGAGTAAAAGGAGCATTTGTTTATCCTACTTTGTTTTGTGGACATTACTTGAAGTGTAACCTTACATGCATCATTGGTAACAACACCTTCTGTGTTGTTGTTCTGTTTGTACAGGGTGCTGTCAACATCACTGTTTGTTAAGGGAAATGTGCACCCTGCAGTGCATAGCCCCATTTGGCAAAAGAGACATCCCACCCCCGCCATTGTGCACACACACCAACCCCACCCACAGTAAAACGCATACATTCCATTTGCAAGGTCCAAACCCCTACCTAGATGTGTTATGACTCTAAAGGCAGACACATTAGCAGAGTGTGCTATTTGCATTAGTAGGAGCAATCTTTTCCAATGCTGTACTTAGAGGGTGCTGACATCATCTGTGTTTACGAAGAGGGATGTGCACCCTGTAGTGTGTTCTCCCAGTTGGCAAAAGGCACCTTCCCTCCACAGCGTTATGCACACACACAAACCCCACTCATACTAACACACATACATTCCCGTAGCAGGATTCAAACCCCTACCTAACTATGTTATGATACTAGAGACGGACGATTAGCGGAGCGCTATTCACATTTCTAGGAGATTTCATTTCAGTTGATCTACTTATAGGGTGCTGACATCATCAGTGTTTAGAAAGTGGAATGAGCTCCCTGTGGTGTGTTTCCACAGTTGCCAAAAGGGATGTGCTTCTCATACACACTTATACAGACACTTACCCCCATTCACACACACACATGCCACTTGCTGGATTCAAACCCCTACCTAACTATGTTATGACACTAGAGACAGACGCATTAGCAGAGCGCTATTCGGATTACTGGGAGGTAGCATTTCTACTGATCTACTTATAGGGTGCTGACATCTTCATTGTTTGGAATGGGGAATGTGCATCCTGTGGTGTGTTTTCACAGTTGTTAAGAGGAACATTTGAACTAAGTGTGTGAGCATGCCCACTTCAGCCTTCCCATGGCATGTTGTGTGAATGATGTCTCATTTATCAAAGTGTGTGAGCATGCCCAGTGTGAGCTTTCCATATGTTGAACTATGCAGCCCATCACAGTTGTGGATGAGTGTGAACTCCAACAAATAACTCCTGTTTAAGGTTGTGTGTTCTGTGACATGTTGTGTAGTTACTGTCCAGATGCTTCCTGTGAACACAACAGGGATTATACTGTGCCTGCAGCTTTTGCATGGGATACTTTGCATACAATTGTTAACATCCATTCATACTGACCTAGCACTGTTGTACTGTATAGTGTAGTGGTTCAGTACTTTCACTGTGGTGGACATTATCCTGGGCTTTAGTCCTATCACTGATTTACATTTCCATACTGTGCACAACAGCCTCTTTAGGGTCCAGTTGTGCATGTCTGCACAAAGGCAGTGCCTCTATGGACTCTGGTAATTACTGCCCCATAAGCTTAACAAGTGTAGTCTGCAAAGCTATGGAGAGGATCATAATGGAGCTCATGAAGAAAGATATGGAGGACATGCAGACATTGTACCTGTCCCAGTTTGTGTTGATCAAGGGCAAGTCATGCCTTTTGTACTTGGTTGACATTATCAAAACAGTAACTAAGGCCATTGATGAGGGAAAGGCAGTCCATAGAGCCTACCTTGCCCTTGAAAACCCTTTCAACACAATACCCCACTCAGGTATTGTAGGAAACCCTACCAACAGAAATGTACACCCATATGTCACAAGATCAGGTTTCAAACTGTCTTACAGACAGGACCCACAGGGTTAGAGTTGCTGGCACTATGTCAGACACCATGCCAGTCACATGTGGTCTCACACAGGGCTCAGTCCTTGGCCCCTATTGTTTGTTATCTACTTCTCAGAAGTACAGTCCAACATGGGAGGACTTTGGCTGACAAAGTTTGCAGATGACTGCACACTGGGTGCCATAGTGGACAGTGCATCAGACACGGATATCCTTCAGAAGGGGCTCACGGACACTGATAGCTGGTGCCAGAGCCATGGCCTGAAGTCAACTTGCAAAACATGTGTAGTCATACCCTTCAGGGAAAGCAAGGTAACCCCAAGCTACCATATAGGTGGCAATCCTCTAAGCACAGGGAAGGTTATCATGGACCTGGGGACCCAGGTTGACAGTCACTGTTCTGATGACACTCACATTGCTAAAGTGGCTAGTAGGACCTTCTACATTGTCCACATGATCAGGAAGGGATCCACATCCAGATCTAGTGGGTCATTGTTCCCCTGTACTCTTCACTTATCGGACCGGTGATCTGGTACACTGCCTTATCTGGATGTATCTCACCTGACATCTGCAGCAAGTGGGGAGACCCTGAATGTCCCCAACAAAAGGATAAAGGGTCTCCAACATCTGTCATATGCTGCCAGATTGAAAACACTACAGCTCTATTCAGTCACATACTGTCTGCTTAGAGGTGACATGTGCATGACATGCAAGCATGTCCAACCAGGGATTAATGGACATGCTCCACCTCAAAATCTTCAGATCCACCTGAACCAATAGTGCAAGTGACTTACACCGTAGCAGGGATGTACATTGGACATGTTGGAGGGGTGGATTTATCACTCGGAGACTCCCTATGCTGTGGAATACAATCACGGTCCATGTGAGTCACAGCACCTTGCTGGCTCTGTTCAAGAGGTATCCTGACCTGTGGATGGGAAATCATAGGTTTACCCCGGGGATCGCCACTGTGTCACTGCTGGAGACAGGCACGCCAAACTAATGGGCACAGTACTGTTTCCATATAAGGGGTGGCGTACGCAACCAGACTCTGGACTAGGCTTAGAACTGCCTTGGGGCAGATAGCCTAGTATGAACCTATGAACCTATCTGACCATGTTGCATTATGTTCAGATGTGAACTACTTACAACGGCCTCAACCAACTGCAGTAGTGTATTCCACAACATGGGTGTACATTGGCAAACACTACCGATGTGCCCAAGGCCATTTCTAATGGTTATTGGATAGTGTGTTTGTCCATCAACACATCATAAGTGCAGTTTGGCATGACATATGTCTTGTTTTGTATACTGTGCCTCTGTCTACCTGTGACACAACATTGATACCCAGGGTATACCTACCATCTCCCATCCACTCGTTAGGATCCCTGTTGAGTAGAATAAATGAGTGACTCTATGGATAACCTGTACTGGTAGTTTACTCATGCGTGGTGGTGGCTTCTGTGTTATGGATAATGCAGTACAGCTTGTCCTATGTATGTCAGTGCTGGGGTTCAGGTCCCTCATGTGCATATCTCCCTGCCATTCACATTGTACAAGGTACGGCATGTGCATTGCTGACAGCTTGAACATGGCTTTCAACATCAGGCACAGCTTGTGTCTGGGTGGCCAGCATGGCAGTGTGTGTAACTGCATTCTGTTTAATCAGGCGACACATTACATGTGTTCCAGCTCTTTGATACTCCTGGTGAGGTACTGTTGTGGACTTTACAGTTGCTGAATCTATCTGGTGAGGTACACCACACAGGCGCTGTTGTGGTCATTTGTAATGCTGCTGAAAGATAACTGCAAAACCACAATGACCTCCCCTTAGCTAGATGTCATAACCCTCATGATTAGGTTGGTATATGGATTGTTGCTGTTAACCCTACAGCCACATTTTTGTCCAATGCAGGATATCTATCACCTTGTGTCCCCCATTCTGGCATTACATGTTAGGAATGTCATGGGTCGACACCTATGTGGGAATTGGTGGTCACTTACTGGATTATCCACAGAGGCTGACTATACTGTTTTCACCATTTAACATGCTGACATGGCTATGGCACCAGCTGTCTGTTTCTATGTGGCCCTTTTATGGGATGCTTGTGTCAGCTGGTGTATCAGATATGTCAGGCGGCTTGTTGTCCTCTACAAACATGTTCCAGCACAGTCCTTACTTGTTGGCCTGTACCTATGGGGCATATATACCAGATGGTGAAGGTCCCAGGACCAAGCTTTGTGGGATGCCTGTTATATGTGGTTTGTAGTCTGACATGGCTGCTGCATGTCTGACCATGTCAGTTCTGTCGTTGGTCTGGTTTGCAACCCTCCCATGACATTGGGGTGTATATATCAGCTGGTGAGCAAATCTATACGGAACACATAGGGTATTGTACAGAAGGCTTTGCAAGGTCCGCTACACTGTGTGGACCACATTGCCCTCATCACTGACTTCAAGTACTGTTTCAACTGAGTCACACATGTTTAGGGGTGGGGTCTGCACTTTGTAAACCCACACTGGGTAGGGTCGGTTTCAATAGATCCACAATATCATTATGTCTGTGGTACATGCTGGTCCTTTCCATAGCTGTGCAGACCAAACCTCTCATGATTCTGTGGTGGTTGTTTTTCCTATCCATTCAGGAGACACCTTTGTTGAGAACACCCACTGTTGTTGTACACTGCTCTTTGGGGGTACTCCTGTGGTAAGGGTGACATAATGTCAGGGAGGCGGCAGTCTGCTGGGGAAGGTATTTGGCATTATGGGGGTTTGCACTGCACATGTCAGGATGTATGTTGGCCATACCTGTGTGTGTCTGGTATGTTGTTTGTAATATCGGTGTGATCCGGAGCATATCCAGGAATCAACAACATGCTTACTACCATCATTTGCAACAGCCTTGGGGTTATCTGTAGTGTCCTGTACAATCTGTATCATAATGGGTTCATACTAGGCTACCCCTAGGGCATCTGTAAGCCTGCATGTCCATTTTGTTTGATGGATTCTGGGGAATTGTTTACACCTGTGTCAGTGCTAGTATGATACCAGGGTATAGTGACAAACAGCTCAGAAGCTGACTTCACACTTCTTCGGACTGAGATGGTATCCATTAAGCCCACTGGGCCAGTGGAAACCACAACACACAATGGTGACTCCTGCACAGACACTTTCTACGGACATCTCCGAGTAAGCATGGACCATGCAATCACAAATGAGAATGACACCTTCACCACCAAGGGAAAGTGGCCTGTCTGGTGGACCCCAGCCATAAACAAACTGTATAACAGATGAAGGATACTAATGCAAGACAGAGCTACATCTCCAGAATGTAAGGCAGCTGTGATCAGCAGTAGTAGAAAGCTACATTCTCACATAAAGACACCCAAGTTCAACTTGGGGACATAAATCACCACAGACGATGAAGGTAACCACACTGCTTTCTTCAGTTATGTCTGACGCCTGGGTGGGAACCCTCATATATGCTCAGATTTGGTACACAACAACTTATATCCCAGGGACCTGACAGATATTACTGACACCCTGGCAGACCAGTTCAGTGCAATGTACCCTCCCTCACCCCCAAGACATGATAGTTATCACAGCTGTATGTAACCTCACTGTCATCCTGGATGTCCATGTGAGAGCCGCAGTCAGCAAAGACGAGTACACAGCATCAATGGGACCTGATGGTATCCCCAGTTGCATGCTATGTGAACTACAGATGGAGATAAACCTGTATATGCAGATCCTATTTAACCTTAGCCTTGCTACAGGATCTGTACCTGAACACTGGCGCACGGCAACAGTGGTCCCACTCCACAAAGGAGATGCCTCCACAGACCCTGGCAGCTACCACCACACAAGCTTAAACAGCCTTGTCTGCAAAGCTTTGTGAAGGGTCATTATGGAGCTTCCACACAGAGACATTGGTGTCCTACAGACCCTTGATCACACCCAATTCAGCTTTGTACAGTGCAGATCCTGCGTTTTGCACCAAGTTGACTACTTTGAAACTGTCAGTAGAGCCGCTGATGAGGGCTACACAGTCCACACAACCTACCTGCGCTTGGCTAAGGCCTTTGACACAATACCCCACTCAGGCATCATAGACAAGCTCAACAGCTGAAATATAACACCATATGTCACAGCATAGGTTGCAAAATGGCTCAGAAACAGAACCCATAATGTCAACATTGCAGGTGCCTTGTCAGGTTCAAGCCAGTCACAAGTGGTGTCCCACAAGGTTGTGTCCTGGGACCTCTCTTATTTGGTATTTACTTTTCAGATGTGAAAGCAAACATAGGAGGGTTGTGGCCGACAAAGTTTACAGATGACTGCAACCTGGGCACCATAGTGAATACATCAGCCAGCACACACATCCTACAGACTGCCGGCACACTGACAGATAGCTGGTGCTGGACTCATGGCCTAAAACTGACTGCGACTGATGTGTAGCCATCCCCTTTGGGAGGAACACAGTACCCACAGATCTGTACATAGACAGCAACCCAATGAGTACAGGAAACAAATCAGACAGCTGGGGACACATGTAGATAGTGACATCTCATTTGACACCCATGTTGCCAAAGTTGTTTGACAGACTTTCTATCTTGGCCACCTTATCATGGAGGGTATTCCATCCAGACCATAGGAGGTCATTGTACCACTATACTTCTCCCTTATCAGGCCCATGCTTGAATACAACGCCCCATTTGGTATGTACCTCAACCAGCACTTGCAGCAGCTGGAGAGACCCCACAAGTACCTTACCATGACGATCAGGGATCTACAACACATGTCATATACTTCCAGAATAACTAAAAACAAGCTTTTTCAGTGTCATACCACATACGCACAGGTGACCTATGCCTGACATACAAGACCATGTCCGATCAGGATTTGGTAGACATGCTCCACTGCAAGCAATCCACATCCACCAGAAACATGGGAGCTAAAGATTTGAACCTCAGCACATACATGTATAGGACATGCTGAAGGGACAGAGTCATAACTCAGAGGCATCTCAAACTCTAGCAGAGTATCCCAGTTCATGTTAGACAGAGTACCTCACTGACTCTCTTCAAGAGACATCTGGACAGCTGCATGTGGACAGGGGCACAGACTGGACAGAGGCATAGTCACATTATTCAATTATGTAAGGTGGTCATAATGTGTCACTACTAAGTCAGAGGCACAATATTTCGTATCTATGCAGTACACATATTACCACTATGAGGGGTGGCAATAGCAATATTCATCAAGGACACCTCACCTCATGGTTGGTGGCAACACACGATGCATTGTACACCATCCGGTGCAATTAACCATAGGCAAGACTGCTCTGAAGTTTGTAGCATGTTACAGGCCATCCTCTGAAACTCAGGTACCTCACAGAGCTTTCATGAAAACAGTGGCGGGATACATGTACCTGCAAACACCATCACACTGGGTGATCCCAACTATCCAAATATAGACTGGGATCAGTACTACAGCCACAACACTCTAGCCCACAGGTTCCTAGAGTTCATACACTCACATGCCATGGAAGAACTAGTCACCATCCCCACAAGAGGAGACAACATAGTAGATCTCATCATCACAAACATGGGCTCACAATGTTCAACACCAGAGGTATACCCATCATTGGTGAGATCAGATCATGACCTACTCTCAGTGGAAGTCCACATCCCACCTCCACCCCAGATAGAAAAGACCACAGTGCAGAACCTCTCAGAAGCCGACTACACACTTCTAATGACTGTTGTGGTCTCTTTCAAAGCCCCCAAGCCAGCAGACACCATTACCCAAGCCACTGTATCACTTACAACTGCCTTCTACCAGCACCTTCAAGACTGCATGGATGAGGCAATCCCAAACAAAACACAGACTCGTTGTACCAGAGGCAAGCGTCCAGTGTGGTGGACCTCAGCCATAAACAAGCACTACAACACAAGGAAGGAGGTACTACAAGATAGAGCGATATCCGTGGAAGGGTAGACACCCCTGCTCAATATAGGTGAAACACTGAGTTCCCGCATGAAATCATCCAAGGCGAATATTGGGAGTAAACCCACTAAGGGCTCACGGGACAACAATGAGGCCTTTTATAGATACGTTACACACCTGGGAGGAAACTCCCAGATATGCTCAGAATAGGCTCAGAATGTTGTAAATATCACTGAACCTACAGACATTGTCAACATACTGGCTGACAGGTTCAGTGCAGATTTCTCCACCCACCCTCCACCACAACTGGAGAGATATGTATGAAAGAGGATTGTAGCCCCCAAACATCTCAAATGCTCAGGTGGGAACTGCTCTATCCAAGGGAAAGGACGCAGCATCCATGGGACCAGATGGTGTCCCTGGTTTTGTGCTCCATGAACTCACTCAAGAATTAAACCCGCAGTCAGGGCAGCTGTATGATCTTAGCCTCAACTCAGGATATGTTCCCAAGGAGTGGCATATGTCAATGGTGGACCCACTTCACATGGGGGTGCCTCCACCGACCACGGAAACTACCATCCCATCAGCTTGACAAGCAGGGTCTGCTAAGCTATGGAGAAGATCATAATGGAAGTCATAGATGAGGACATAGGGGACTTGCAGACATTAGATCCAACCCAGTTAGGCTTTGTTGAGGGCAGATCATGCCTTTTAAACTTGGTTGACTGTTTCATAACAGACACCAAGGCCATTGACAAGGGCAAGGCACTCCACACAGCCTACCTTGACCTGGCAAAGGCTTTCAACACAATACCCCACTTGGGTATCATTGAAAACATCACCAGCTTAAATGTGAACCCATACATCACAGGATGGGTTGCAAACCGCTACGTGACAGAACAGACAGGTTCAGACTTGCTGGTGCCATGTCACACTCCACAACTGTCACAAGTGGTGTCCCACAGGGCTCAGTCCTGGGCCCACTATTGCTCAGCATCTACTTTTCAGAAGTACAAGCAAACACAGCAGGATTATGGCTGACAAAGTTTGAAGATGACTGCAGACTGGGAACCATAGTTGGACACCCATCTGACACAGACATCCTTCAGAAGGGTGTCATAGTCACGGATAACTGGTGCCAGAGCCATGGCCTTACATTACACACTAAACAATGCATAGCCATACCCTTTGGGAAGAACAAGGTTACCACTAGTTCCCATGTAGGTGGCAATCCTCTAAGCACACAGGAGGTTATCAGGGACCTGGGCACCCAGGTTGAGAGTAACCTTTGTTTGACACTCACGTTGCCAGGGTAGTTAGGTAGAACTTCTACATTGCCCACCTCATCATGCAGGGATTCACATCTAGATCCAGGGAGGTCATTGTTCCCCTGTACTCTTCACTCATCGGACCATTGATTGAGTGCAATGCCCCATTCAGCATGTATATGACCCGACACCTATGGCAATTGGATGGGCCCACAAATTCCTCGACAGGAGGAGAAAGGGTCTCAAACATATTTCTTATGCTGCCCGACTGGAGGAATTCCAGCTTGATTCCGTGACTTACTGTCTGCTCAGAGGTGACCTGTGCCTGACATCCAAGGCCATGTCCAAACCTGAGTTAATGTACACGCTTCACCTCAAGACCTCTACATCCATCAGAACTACAGTGGCAGGAGATTTAAACCTCAACACAGATATTAATAGGATGTGCTGGAGGGACAGATTCTTCAACCAGAGAGTCCCTATGCTGTGGAACAACATCCTGGTACATGTGAGGCTGAGTACCTCACTGGCTTTGTTCAAGTGAGATCTTAATCAATGGATGGGAGATTGCAGGTATGCCCCAGGGATAACCTCAGTATCACTGCTTGTCAGAGGCACAGCAATATAATGGGCAAATTATCCGTCAGAGTGAAGGTGCGGCAGACTCCACGGAACTCTGGTCTAGGCTTATAAATGCCCTAGGGCAGATAGCCTAGTATGAACCTGTGAACCTGTGAACATAGGCCTGGGGCAGTTGCTGCTATTAGGACAGTGGTCTGCAGCAAGCTATATAGTAGTAGTCAGTTTTAGCCATTGGTGTTTGACCATGGCTAATGCATGTTGCTTCTTGTTGTGGTAACAACAGGGGTGTGTGGTTATCCATGCCATTTATTGGTAGTCACCCTCATTTTGTATCTTGTTCCATGTTTTTGCACATGTACATCACTGTATGAGGTGTGACCCTGGTAGTGTCAGGGTGCTGATGTGCGCTTTGACCCTGTTTTCTATTACAGCACTGATATGTGCATTCCTATACTGTGTGCATTTACACTGCACACATCTTGCTGTTTATACCTTTGCCATTGGGTAGCATTACATCTAGGTTCCTATCCCTTGTGATAGCTATGAGGTGGGTTTGTGTTTTTGTGGTTTATGATTGGTGAGGGTGGATGTTAGTCATGGTCCTCAGGTGTGCATATGATACATGGTATTACATTACTTAACACATGGCATTCATGCCTCGGTGGTGCTGCAGGGTTGCCTCTGTCGGATGCACATACTACACTCCCTGTACATTTGGAAGCAGGTTGTGTCATGTTAGGCATCCCTGTTACTGTATGAGTGAGTCAGAGTGGGTATCGGTCCCAGTGTTCCTACTGACCAAGCATATGTGCTATGCGCTGCCTCTTTGCCAAGGCCAGGGCATACTGGGCACGCCTCCTTCTGCCTACTGGGACAAGGTCAGGTTGTTCCTCCTCCAAGTCACCCCTGCCTGTGGTGGCCTTGGCAATGGTGGGGGGATGTTTGGCCCAGCCCTGTGCTGGTCCTGCTGCAGCTGTTTCCGCAGGATCATATTATGTAGCATAGCACATATCATGATCATTTGGGTACATGTAGTTGGTGTGTACTGCAAAGCTCCACCAGACGTGTCCAGACACCGGAACCGTGACTTGAGCAGCCCAAATACACGCCTATGATATTACGTGTTTGTGCGTGTGCCTCATTATGGCGCTCCTGTTCGGGTGTGTGTGCATTTCTGATGGGTGTCATCAGCCACGGCTCAAGTGCATAACCAGCATCCCCACTAGGTGTCCGTGTGGGAAGTCCCCATTGGCACATGATTGGTACAGCTGCGCCAGATGCCAGATGTGGGAATCGTGGTAGCTACCAGGGCAGCCAGCACACACATTCATTATTATGCCCTGGGCATCACACACGACCTGGCAGTTGATGGAGGGGTATCCCTTGCGGTTAATGTAGACTCTACCCCGCTCACCGGCTGGTGCCTTGATGCGTATGTGCAGCAGTCTATTGCACCCAGCACCTCAGGGTATCCCGCTATTTGCTGGAAGAGACGATATTGCTGGACACAACCTCACGGTCACTAGGGACATATATATGATCACTGACATGTGGTGACATGGCATCCAGGAACTGGTGCAGTACCCTGGAGGCTGATGCCTGTGATATCCCCATCATATCGCCAGTTGGTCTCTGAAAGGTACCTGTTGCTAGTATTCTTAGGCCAGCACATACCTTGGTTTCCACTGGGATGGGTTCCTCTGTTGGTTCTGTGTGTGAGGCGTGGCCTGCACAGCTCAACAATCTGCTGCAGGAGCTCTCTGTCCACTCTATAGCGCCTACTATCTCCAGCTCATGTAACCCATGGTAGGTGACCCTAGGCCTGTATACTCTTCTCCTTCTCCTCACTCTGGGTTGTCTGTCAGCATCTGCATTATCACCACCCTCGCACCGCCTATGTCTGATTATAACAGCTATGGCAGCCCCTAGCATTTCTGCTCTGAGTTCAGCTTTTTCAGGTTTCAACTCTGATAGCTTAGTTTCTGGCAGTATCTCTTGTGAGAAACAGCCTGCACTGCTCTTTGTTGTGTTTTAAGTGCTGGGTTGGGCTTCTAGTCTGCCTGTGTAATTGCCTGCTTCTAATTGTTTCCACCAATTAACTTTAGTAGTATCTTCTGGCAGTTTCCTGTATTTTGGTTGTTTCCTATTTCCTCTCTGTTTCCTGAGGGGAGCAATGTGCACACCGCTTAAACACGCCACAGTAACTTAAACGCTGCGGTACACATCCCTACACGGTGTTACACGCGCGCACACATCCTTACACGGTGTTAGCTAGGCTGATTCATGCTAAAACGCTACAAGACACCGCCTTACACACGCAGACGCGCCGCAAACCGTTGTAAACAGTTTGCAACACGCCCCACAAGTAGAACTCTGCCTCACACGCCACAAGATGCACGTATATCAAGAAACTTAGAGTGTAGGGATAGCGTATGCCCTCAATTTCTTGACATTCCCAGTGTTCTGTTGGGACACACCTCCCTCCCTGATGTCTGTCTGTCATCTCTTACCTTACATTGCCCTCCAATCTGGTACATTTCTTTCTATCCTTCCCCCATGATGTCACCTACCTCTTACTCTGTTCCTCCCCTTCTCTAACTCTTACACGACTCAGAAAGTGCTCATTACTTATGTGGCAGTGTGATTCAGTATTGTAAGCCTCATTTACATAGGATTGCCTAGTAATGCTTAGTTACATATCTTACACGGAGCTTCCAACCCTTGACAACCACTAAACGGAGGCCATATTGTTTTTGCTCTGCAAGTCCCTCCATTGACATTTCATGTAATACATAAATCCCACAATTGTGGGCTTATAAGCTTCGGTTTTCAGTTTTAGGTAGCGCACCCGCTTATGCTGGTGTGCGCTACAGTTAAACACATAAATCCGTGAAAAAAAAAAGTTATATAACTTTGTTTTGCAACATTTTTTCATGACAATGGCCACATATTTGGCCATTGGCATGCTTAATATAACAAATGCACTTTATTTGGAGCTGACATAGTCTGTTTTAATTTTGCAGAAATGTACTCAGTTGTCAGCTGAGTACATTTCAGTAGTTAACACGTCTGCTACACGGACTGGTTTGGGTCAGGATCGCCACATACCTCATTTGCATATCTTGGAGCTGCAAATGAGGTATTGAGCATTTCCACGCCCACTCCGTGTAAGAGACGTGTTAGCTGTCTCTTACACGGAGATTTGGGCTGTTGCTGAATCAGGAGGCTTACACGGAGGCTTACACTACTCTTGAACTCCGTGTAAGCCTTCCTGAATCTGGCCCGTTATCTTTAATAAAACTAAACTGTACACTGCTATATCAAATTTATTAAAGTATTGAGGTTGTTAGAGAGGCTGCTATCTCTTGTTCACGTCCCATAATTTCAAACTTTTTTTTCCACTGAACTGCTTGCCATTGTACCTTTACGTTTCATTTCTCTCAGCAAAAATGGTCCGAATTCTCAAGATTAATTGCTTGCATCTGCAAACAGCTTGTCTCAATGGAAAAGTACTCAGCAATGAATATTTGTAAATTCCATTCAGAACAGAATGTACAGTTGCCTTCAGCTGCAGATTTCTTGACTCCCATTGGATGTTTGCTAATGGGAAAAAATAGCAACTATATTTGTAGATGTAAGAAACTTAGCATTATCATGGCTTTCATAATTTTATGTTATTTTTAAACCGTACTTGCTCACAAAAAAGAAAAATATATATATGTTTCTAGCTTAAGCTAAAGGCATTAATCTAGATCTTCACCCATGTGAAAATAAGACAAAATATCTTAATTCTACATATACTATAATCAGTGCACCTTTACACCCCATGCCCACCCCAGCAGCCCAAGATCACAGCATAGCAACATTAAATATGTCTTTGCCCGGCCTTTCTTCTCTTGTTATACTGTAAAGACTATATTTCTTACAACTAAAAAATGCTTGTTTACTTTAATATCTGTAACATATACAACAGTCACTGAAAAGACACCCCCACATTTGAAATACCCCTGAATAAACACTACACAAAACTGCTTTATTGTATATAACATGCAATTTATATTATGAAATATTTTAGACAAATACCAATAAAAATAGTTTTACTTCGTTACCCTTTTCCTCCTTTAGTGCCCTTCTAAACATTAATAACATAAAGTGGAGTATATACTTTACAATCCTTCCCCAAGTTTGGCAATGTCAACAAAAATCCAGTTTTTCAGCCACTTTTTCTTTGCAAAGTCATATTTCACAAATGTGACTGATGCTTTATAGCCTCCCATTTCGTCACTAATTTCAGTGTTGCTGTTCTTCTTCTTGTTCAAATTTGTCTCCCAACACCAAACTCTATTTCAACTCAAAGGTACTCCTGATTCTTCTAGTCAACTCCTGTACTCATTTTCTCTCTCTATATCATTTCCTTTGGAACTGTCAGAAGAATAAGAAGCAATGCTCCCTTCCATTTGCTGGCTCACTTTCTGTTGGATAAAATCTTTTATTTACCCTGTAACCTGTTCTGCATCAACATGTTTTTGATCCTCCAGGAAAAATACTCTGAAGACAGCTAGATACAGCAACTAAAATCTCACACCTGTCTCTCAACATTCCCTGATTGCTGGGATAAATTTACTTCTCTTCTGCCTGGTGTACTGTGAATAATTATTTTCTGTAAACACTCTTCTATATTCACTTTATAATACTTTGCCCAACTGCCACAGTTTTGTCAGGATCAACTTTTTCTCCTGGTATGATTGCATCTTTCTTAATATAGGCCTTGGCTGCTTTTGCATGGCCAGTTTTGGAGCATACGCATGATGTGCCCTTTCAGTTTACAAATTCTGCTGTGGAACACAAGAGCAGTTGCTTATTTGTGCTTTCATAAAATTAACATTGTCTGTTCCTTAGAGTTTCTCTAGTACAACATAAATTTCAGGTTTTCTGTGCACCTTCTGTCTTCCAACTCTACAATTTTTTTAATAGCTGTTCTTGAGAAACTTCACATTCAGCCAGCTTTTTCTTCATTTCAGCCTCTGATATTGCATTTTATCAGTTCATCTGAACAATTTGTTAAAGTGTCTTCTATTTTTCCCAGCCTTTTTATTACCTGAGTTGATATATTCCTTCATTGTTTATTTTATTTTAATCATCTCTAACTACAATTGATTTATTTTTTTCCTCTAAATTACTGGAAGCCAAATCTTGAACCAAAGCTGAAGCTTGAACTGCTTTTTGTTGAACAGCTGCAGAATTGTTCCAAGACAGTGTTTTCTCTTCACCTTTTTTGGTTGATTTTCTTTCAAGTTTTCCAAATTTCTTCTCTGCTGGCAACTGGGCAGTGTATTTGCCAGCCAGTAACTGAATTTTACACATAAAAACAATTTTAATGGCACTCCTTTTTCTCCATTTTCTGTTTTTATAGTGGGAGAGCTGATATTAGGCTGTTGATCAGTGTGCAGTCATCTTGGAAGTACTTATTACTTTTACATTTGTTCCCGATTCTTGTGCTAAGAGGTTGCTAGACAGTACTTTTTATCACAATCAGTTGACGTGCACAACAAGGTGGCTATAGCTGCTAGGTGGGTGGGGGCTGTTTGTGGATGAAAGTGACTTACCATTTGGTCACTTGCTTGGTTAACCATTTGGCTTTGTAGGATTCATGTGAGTGTGTTGTATCAAATAAGCTCTGGCTACTGTTTATTAAATAAAGCTGAAATTGCATAGCTCTCAACTGTTCCTGATTTCCCAGAACCCCCTCCCTGATTTTGCACATATTTGTGTTCTGTTCCTCATGAGACTTGTGGCACCTGGAAAATCACTGAAGATTGTAGTAGTAGCATACTTCATATCATTCAGAAAATGCATACTAATGAAAAAATGTTATACCAATTTTCTAAGTAGATGAGATAACACTGTCTCTGATTTTGGGCTTTTGTCACTCATTATCTGTTGGATTTGTCCTTGATTATTGTGCTAAGAATTAAAAGCTACTATTTTTTTACCAAAGTCAGGTGAGGTGTACACAGCAAAATGACTGTAGAAGTTGGGTGGTGGCTGTTTGTGGATGAAGGTGACGTATTCTCTAATTTGCTTAGTTTAAACAACCTAACTTTGCAGGAATAGTGTATATTTGAATGAAATAAGTCTTAGTACTTCAGCTGTTGTATATTTGTGTGACACAAACTTGAAGCACATTCATCATCATCATCATCATCCCCCTTTTTCGACATGAGGACGTGGTATCGTGTTAACTATTGCCAACTCTCTCAATTTGGTGCCACACTCCTGCCTGACTGTTGCAGATCTTCTTTCATACAATCCATCCACCTCTTTGCTGGATGTCCTTGCTTCCTCTTACCTTCTTCCTGTTTGGCCCAAATCTTCCTCAACAGATTGTCTTCTGCTTTTCTATTCATGCGCCCAAACCACCGTAATCTGTTCTTTTTGATCATTTTTTGCAATTGGAGCTAGTTTGGCTTCTGCTCTTATGTCCCCATTTCTTTGTCTGTCCCACAGTGTGCATCCTGCCACCCTTCTCAGGCACTTCATTTCCATCACCTCTAGCTTCTTCAACTGTTCTGCCTTTACTCCCCAGGTTTCTGTACCATACAGTAGTCCTGGTCGTACCACTGTCTTGTACACCTTACTTTTCAGCTTATTTGGGATTCTTCTGTCATAGACTACACCTGATACTCTATGCCAGTTGGCTGCAGCCTCTCTGATTCTAGCTTTGACCTCTTCATTCAAACTACCCTTCTCCTCAGTTACCCCGCCCAGATACTTGAAGCTGTTTACCTGTTCCACTATCTTCCCTTCTATCACAATGAAGCACATTATTGAAGCCATAATTATTTATTTTTACTACAATTAAATATCGGAGGTGTGCATAGTCAATAATGTGACTATAGGTGCTGCCTGTGGATAAGAATGGCTGACTTTGGCTGCCACGATCAAGTTAAACAGTCATTAGCTTTCAAAGAATAGTGTAAATTTGATTAAAGGAATTTGGAATACTTTACTGTGGACATTTATTTAATCATAGTTAGGCATTGCGGTGTGTGCACTGTCAGATTAGTATAGGTTCATAGATTAGTACTAGGCTAACTGCCCTTTGCAAGCCATTTTAAACCTAGCTAATTATCCCTTGTGAGATTCAAACCCTGCACCTTATATTTGTAAGGCAAACACCTTAGCCATTAGGCCACCCTCCCAAATAAATGAATGCCATCACAGACCACACTAAGGCCCTATATCCCCCCCCCCCTTGTCTGCAAGTCTGTCCCAACCCATAAGTTCATAGATTAGTACTAAGCTAACTGCCCCTTGCGAGCCTTTTTAAGCCTAGCCAATTATCCCATGTGAGACTCGAACCCTGCACCTTGTGTTTGTAAGACAAACACTTTAACCACTAATTGATGGGTATGGACATTTGTGAATTATAACAGCAGCTTGAATGGTATTAAATCAGGAAGGTGAATCCAAAAGTACATGAGCATTTATGCATGGTCTTAAAAAAAGTGTGTGTGTGGGGTGGGGGTCCATGTTTTGAAAATTGCCCAGGGCCCAAGGTGCACTTGATGTGCGACTACCCATACCCAAACATTTAAAAACAAGATGCACATATCTTTGGCAGTTCAAAAGTTAAATGGTTAGTGCTTGTGCCTCACACTTGGTTCTTCAGTTTGGTTCTCGATTGGATGACTTTTGTAAAGGTTCTGCATGTTTTCCAGTATGCAAAGGGGTTTTACTGGGTGCTTCGGTTCTATCCCAAAGATGTGCTATAGGTGAGTGAAGCAGCTAGTATCCCTCTCATGTGTGCCTATAAGTGGTGTGTATGTGTATATGTGTCATACCTATCAACCTCTTACTGCAAGAAATCTGGACGAAGCTTGAGATAATGGGGGAGGGGTCAAAGGCCCAAAAATAGGAACAGACTTTAAATATTCCTCTTACAAGCTTAGAAAATTGATAGAATGAAAGGGTTTGTTTTAGCATGCATTTTTCTGAAAAAATATAGATTCCTGAACTTAAATGTATGTCATTATTTAGTGATTTCAGTCCTCTGATCATCTTATTGATTTGCGAGAAAACCACAGATGTTATGAGAAACAGACCAAAATATGAGGCAAAATATCTGGACATTGTACGACAATCTGGACAGTTTCAGAGGTCTGATGGATCAGTTTCACTACCTTAGATCCATTGAGTGGTGGAACAGACGTCAGCTCATAGGAGTGGGATACTAATTTCTGGATTAAACGAATTAGTGGAGAATGAATGTATACATTTTACAAATACTGATGCGTTTAAATTTAAGAAATGTGTGCATCACATTCAGCTGTAGACTGTGCAATCATAAAAAAAAAAGTGTTGTACATGTATATCCCTGACTCCGAAAATGTAGCGCTCGACTCATGCTTTATACGTTTTGGACTCTATGATGGTATGTTTCCAACAGATGTTCAGAAAAACAAACAATGTATTCAGTCTTCAAGGACTCTCAGATCGGTTATGACTTTCCAGTTGGGAATACATGGACTACATACGACTACACTACACCCTTGACAAAATTAAATTTTGCGTATAAAACTGATTTTTTTTTCTGACCGCACTCTTCAGTAGTACCAGAACATAATTTATTTACCTTCCATCTCACAAAATCAGAATCACAGTTTTGAACCGCTGCCCTATCTTTTGCCCTATTGCAGAAACCGCCAACAGTCAAAACTAAAAACTGACTGGAATAAAAAAGTAACGTGCTTTTTGTAAAACACGTTTTCCAATCAACAGGAATATCCTTACATAACTATGTAAAATTATCCTGAACTGGCATTGCAAACTTCTTCCCTAAGAACAATCCAGTAAAATACACCGTCCAACCAAGCCCCTCCTGCTGGCCTAGCCAAACCCGACGCTTTCTGCTGCTGGCGTATCCTCCACTTACTCTGTACTTCAGAGGTGGTCTTGATGTTAGAAGCACCTCCCCAGATAGCCCTTCCCGTTACCCTAATCAGTGTCCGCTACGTGTAGGTTTTTTATGTGTTTAGCGAATTGCCTTGGTTTTTCGTAATACTACGGGCAGCCATGTCGGTGGAAGTCTTGCTGTTTTTTGGTTGCCTAGTCGTTGCTCCTTCTTTTGCCTATTTCCCCGAGGAGCGCTGGAGCCCGGAGTCCCGCTTGTTGCAGCCTCGGGTCGTCATTGCTTTGGTTGCCCGGAACGCTGCACCATCGCTACCTTACGTCCTGGGCTGTATTGAGCGACTGCGGTATCCGAAAGAGAGGCTTGCGCTATGGTAAGTGTCTGTGCCCGCTGCACGGAAATAGTTACCCTGGTAACTTGGAAGTGTCATTACGTATTACTGTGAGGATTAGTGTGTGTCCTGAGGGTGAAGGAAAGCTGCAGTTATGGTTAAGTTTACAGTAACCCGTGAAACCGACTTTTAAAGTTTTTGGGTACGGTACCACTACTGTGCAGTTGCTCATGTTGGTACGTGTAAAATTATGTTTTTTTCTCGCTTTTTCTATAGTATAAGACCGCTGCGTGTTCTGTTATGAAATACAGAATTAACTCAGAAATGGGAACTCTGGTCGGTAGTAAGTGGGAGCTTTGCGTTACAGTCGTTTCCTCTTTAATTAAGTAGCTGAATTTGCATCATCTCACGCTGGTATGCGCTGGTGCTGTAAAGATTTTAGCCAATATTCCTGTATGTTGTACGTGTGGTAGGTGTTTTAGTAATCTATGCTATAAAATTCACTGTGTAATATTGCCTTTTGCTTTCTTTTAGCTGTCCCTGATTTAACCCCTTTTCACTTTTCTTGAGAAAATAATCATTGCCAGCAAACTACAGCTGTTATAGATTAAGTGCTAGTACTGCTGTTCCTTGCTATGTGTCTTTGTCTCTGATTTTATTAGTAAACTGCTACTGTCTACTGATATTAATACCCCTTGATTTTTTTTTTCCACATATCTCTGACAAAAACTCAAACCAGGGACAATTTGAACTGTAGCTTTTATTTACTTGGCTGATAAATTATCAGGTTATTCATTAACGTTCATCTTAATGAAGAATAAGAAACCTGAGACTATAATGTCTGGTATTGTTTGGTGGCTGACCCTCAGTGATGTACCAGGAATATGCAAATGTTTGAGGGACAGAGCAAAATCAGTGACAGTGGAAGTGTCAAGATTTGTGTCAGGGCTTCAGACTGCCCTAGTTCTTTACCTGGTTGTTTTATGTCAGGATGTTTAAATTACTGTTCTGTATCCTAGTAATGTTAGACTGCATTACAAAGCACATAATCTCTTTACCTTCAAAATCTGAGATAAACCGAGAAAAACTGGTGACAGTTTTTAAAATGCAAGTATTGTTCCCTTGAGATGTTGACAGAATACCAGAATGTGAATTGAGGTATATTTTCTGAAGTAAATTATCTGTAATGTTAAGGGTAACCTATTGCCTTTTCTTACAAAACCACCAATTTTGGGGGTGGAGCAAAACTTCCAGCCAAAATTTGGTGTAAAGAGAAAAGTGATCTGTTTGCTGTATATTTATTTATCAAGTCTTAACATATTTAGTCTTCATCTTTTCAACCATAATGTACATCAAATAGGAGACTTTAAGGAGACTGTAAAGTGACCCATGAGCACCTGCTGTCATGACTTCATCCAAGTATATCACCAATTGGCATTTTCAGTACTTGGTTTCATATTGACTAGAAATGGCCACATTCTGTGGCAGATGTTCTCTGTCCTTGATACGAGTTTCAGTATGGTTTATTCTTGGTATTGGGTGTTTAATGTCTTAAGCAGTTTAGTCAAAACAGATGGTAAGGCAAGAGCTCTACAGTATTGGGGTTGGGGAATATGCCCTTTCCGTAGTATTGCTCCATCTTGAAATTGGAATATATGTATAAGTAGTAGGGGTGTAGGAAGGCTTGCACCCCTCTCTTGCAAAAAAAAAAAAAAAAAAACTGTTTTTGTTTTGTGTGCTGTGGGGTTCTCTTGGAGCATGTGTATTAACATGTTAGCTTTTTTTTTTAATCGACATTTTAGGTGTTTATTTTTAATACACTCGTATAGAGGAACTGATCAAAAATATGAGACAAAATCATATACAATTAAGAGGTATGAGCAGCCCATTATAACTGTCACTTACACACATACATACTCACTCATGTCCATATACACATTTGTTCGCACATATATTACACAGGCATAGATAAAGATGTGTCCCAGCAATAAAAGCAACTTCACTACTTTATTCTTCATTGTGATGAAGTAAATAAATACACATGTAAGTGTCACAGTAATGTAGTTCTTCTCAGTGTTGTCAGAAATGTGCAGTGCAGCCCAAGACAAACAAAATCTGAAAGTCAAATGCCTGTTGTCATTTACTAAGTGCTGTCCAATTTTACAATGAACAACTTAAAATGTGACTTGAAATCAGGAGCATTCTACAAAACTGGGAACAGTTGAGAAGCATCCCTTTGTAACCACACCTGCACATAACACAGACATACACTCCCACATATGTGGCCGGTAGTTTGAGCAGTTTTACTGACAGTATACAACTAAAATGTCCGACTGTGATCAGATAAATGAAAAAAAAGTTTATTTCTGCTCAGTGCTATGAATAATATGCAGTAGTTCTCAAGTTTTGGTTCATGAATCTGGGATAAACCAACAAAACAGAGAAAAAGCCAAAATCTGAGGCAGATTTTAAATATACTGCCCATACATAACTACAAACTTTCCAGAATGACAGGTTTTACAATGGCATGGATTTTTTCTGAAACGTATGAATTTTGAAGCTCAGATATGTCATTCTTCAGAGACTGACTCGTTTAATAGTTTGTCAGAACACATTATAGGAAACAAATCCAAAAAGCAAACATGAGAGATAGTTTGAGAGATGTGACAGCCCCATATAATCCCCCCAACACACATATATATATATATATATATATATATATATATATCACACACACACACAGTTTATACAGCAGTACTTTCCATATTACAGCTACACAGCTAGTCAACAAGCTCAACAGACTACAGGAAATAATAAAATAAATACTGATTTAACAAACATATAAACTGATTACAAGAAAGAAACTTAACTTGAGGGAGTTGTGCAGTACAGTTGTCTCCACAGTTGCACAGATGCCTCCTCATCTGATTGGACAGTTCAATGATGTCGTCCATTTATATATTGATGGATAGAATGGCTGGAATGCACCACATTACTAGGAGCTTAGCACTTGAAAGGAGTCTCCTTTAGTTATCTTACCAGTAATTCAAACAGTTGGCAAATATGTTACCTTTGTTGTATATACTTAAAAAAAAAAAAGTAAAACTTCAGCTGATGTTTTTATATGACTACCCCACTATGTTCATGTTGGAGAGCTTTTCTCCTGGGCTTCCACTAAAAATGGGCTCATAACAGCCCAGTGAACTACTGCAGTAAACAAATGCAAAATAAATTAATCTTTTATTCATGGACATCAAGAAATGCATCAGACTTTCATTTGGTAGACTTTCATTTGGTACATACTGTAGTATGCTGTATCGTTTTTACTTTGGCACTCAAGAATCCACCAGATAAGGTGTAGAAAAGGAGATAAAAATCTGTATTTTTTTAATGGTAACAGTTTCTTTTGGTTAAGGTCTTTACCTCACACTTACAAGGTACAGGGTTTGATTCTGACCTCTGGTTATTGACTAGGCTTTTAATGGTCTGCAGACTGATAGCCTAGTATTCCTCTATGCCCAGTATTCCTCTATGCCCATGCAGTTAAACATGCACAGTCATAGAACTTCCATTTGTGATTATGCATTTTATTATCGTGCATAATTTCATTAGACATCATTACCATTTCCAAGCTTGTAGTGTATCACTGTATATAGTTCTTACTTGACACAGTTACCTCTGCCTGTTTTGCATTCTGTAACATCTCTTGAAGCCTTGCATACTTGTCATAATCTTCTCATACTTGTGTGACTGCTCAATATGATACACTTTTTTTTTTGTTTTTCTCAATTGCTTTCAGCTGTTGTAGTATGTGGACAACTGTAGAAAGCCACCCTTTGTATCCTGCTACTAACTACACTGCATACTTGTCTAGCATATACTTTTATCCTGCTACTAACTACACTGCATACTTGTCTAGCATATACTTTTACCACTGTCTAAATTGTCGGTATGTTAATTTTTCTATGTGCCATTCACTCGACAGTTTAAAATTGTACAATATTGTAACTCTCTCTCAGTAAATGCCTTCATCCAGGTAAGTCTCTTTGTACCAGTCTAGCATATACTTTTACCACTGTCTAAATTGTCGGTATGTTAATTTTTCTATGTGCCATTCACTCGACAGTTTAAAATTGTACAATATTGTAACTGTCTCTCTCAGTAAATGCCTTCATCCAGGTAAGTCTCTTTGTACCAGTCCACCTGTCTGGTTATCGTAAATAAACTGATCACATGGAGAATATTTGTTTTTGTAGGGAGTGCTCTTGGGGCCTATGGTGTGCTAAGGATGCTACTGTTGCAGGACTTGCTGTGAAGGTACAAGTTGGAGGGATGCAGGGATGCCACTATAGACACACAAAAGTTAAGGTGGGAAGTAGCTTTCGCTTAGCTTATAGGTTAAAGAATTTAGTGAATAGATATGATCTTGTCTCAACAGATAACATTTGCTTTTCTGTATGTTCCCTCTTAGAGCACCATTTAACCTAATGCCACCCCTAAGTGAAGTGCTTCATGACACCTTCCCCATTGCCCTCTGCCCATTTTTTAGTACTCCCTGTTCCCTCTGCCCTCCCCAGTCCATCCAGATTATTTTTTTCTTGTCCGTCACATTTTTTCCTGCATTGTTTAAACTCATTCTAACTGGGCAATACCAAACTCCTAACAACTCTGAAAGAAATTAAATACATTAAGCTGGAATTCTGGGAGGCACTATGTTTCAGAAGCCATAACTTTCTAGATTCTCTGGGATAAGTTTTAATAAGTGGGCTGCTTTTCATCCAGTAATTACCTGAATATGAATTAAGATTAAGGAAAGAAATTTGACTTTTACTCTTCAGTTTGCTTTTTCCTGCATCATTTCAATACCCTGAAAATGAGTAAGACTTCACTATGATAACTGTACTGGAAATAATTGAATTGCTTCATGGGGCTACAGATGTTCTGAGGTGCATTTTGGATACATTTTCTAATTTAATCCACTGATTTCTTAACTCAAGTTTGTTCAGGCAAAGAAATTCTGTCTTTTTTTTTTCTTTCAAGGAAGAAATAAGATGTATCCAAGACTTTTATGTTAAATGTTTCATTAATCTAAAAGCCACCTCATCCTTTGCGTTGACCTTCTAAATTCCCTAATCTGTACTTGCATTTCCCTAGGGATATACGTTACCCACCTTATAAAGTGAAATTGTTGGACCTATACTCTTTAGTCCAACATTGGTCCAGGTTTGGTCCGTCTTTCATTTGTTCTCTATTTCCTATCTTGTCATCACATTTCTCCTGTCCCGTTCCACTCAGTTCTGAGTGGATGTTTACTAGTATGATATTTTAACCATATCTAATTGCAGGTCCTAATCTCTTCCAATAAGATCACCATTTCCTCTATTCTTAAGGTGTATGGAGATATCCATCTCTTCATTATGGCTATTCTGCCAATATTATAATCGGTCCCATCAAACTCGTGGTAGATTGGGATATGTTTCAGTCCTAATCCTCAGGACTCTCAGGATTCCTCCCCTGAGCTGCGGCAACTGCCTGCATACAAGAACACGGAGAGCGGAACTCCATATAAACCAATAAAAGCCACTGCAAGTTCTACTTTTGTCAACAGACTGTGAGCAGTATAGATATATTATAATCTTCTCTCTGTGATACTCCTCCTGATTCTTCTGCTGTGCACACTATTGGACCCCTCCCCCTTTTCCCTCCCATTTACTGTAACAAATTTATACATTTTTCCAAAGCTTTGCATTTATTGTATATTTTTGTATTTTATTTGTATATGGTATTTCATTTATATTCTTATATTTTATTCTCCTGTTTATTGTAACAAATATATACAGTTTCCCAAAGCTTTACATTTATGTTATATTCTACTTCCCTGATGCTCTACAAAATCTGCTTTTGAATTCACACAGATAAACTGACACCTTTTAGGTACTGACCTGGACTAGCTGGTTGATTTTTTTTTCTCTTCTCACAGCTTTCTCCAAGTCCTAGTCTGTAGCCTCCCCCCATTTTTCTTGTTCTCCTAACATAATTCTAGTGTAAGTTTCCTAGCCCTGTCAAACCTGCTTTCTCCAAGCCCTGGCTCTTAGCCACCCCCCAGTCTCCTAACATCTTATTGTAAGCTTCCCAGTCCTGTCAATCCTGTCTATTCCCTCCCTCTCCTCTTGAGAGTTTACGTATTCCTCCCCTGAGCTGCAGCACCATTTTTAAGTACTGAAAACCTCTGCCTGACTACACTCTATTTCTGTCTGTCCAACGGGCATCCCTCAGTAGTGTGCAGTTACTGCATTTCCCTTTCTAAAACCCCTGGCATAACTATATTATTTTCCTACTTCTTGGTGAACTGCAGCTCCCCATTGGTGCATAACAAACAAAACGGTAACATTCAAGCCAAAACGATAGGTTGCCCTATTTCTGCAGTTGCTAACCTTCTCACGGAGACTGCTGCTCCTCCTTATTTTCCTACATCTCAGTGAACTGCAGCTCACCATTGGTGCATAAATAGTAACACAGGTAACATTCAAACCAAAATGATAGGCTGACCCATTTCTGTAGCTGCTAACCTTCTTGCTGATTTTCTGTTTGGCAACTGCTGCTCCTCCCAGAAGGTGTAACCCGCTCCGTTCGCCCTTTGGGCTCACTCCGCTCCCCTAACCTGCCCCCAAAATCCCACCCCCCACTACTTATACTTTTATACATTCCCTGACTCCTCCCCACCCAACACTTCTGTTTGGTGACTGCTGCTCCTCTCAGAAGGTGTAGCCCGCTCCATTCGCTCTTTGGGCTCAATCCACTCCCCCACCCCTCACTACTTGTACTTTTATACATCTGCTGACTCCCCCCACCCAACACCCCTCCAATCACAACACACCTAAGCCAAACCTCACCCAGCTGTAGATCTGCATCACCCCAAATATCCACCCCTCCTACAATGCTCTACATAACATCTCTCCCTGTAACTCCATTTGCCCTACTAATCTCTCTCTTCTCTTATCTATCTTACACTTTTTTCCAACCCTTGTCATAACTCTCTCACACACTCCACTATGACTTACCATCAGCCTCACTTCCCATCCTACTCATCCATCTCACATGAACTCTTTACCTCTAACCCAATCTATTTCTTCAAACCAAAACTGCTCCCAACCCAAACCCCCCGTACTCCCCTCTTAAATGTGGTACCAGAAAGTCACTGCTCTCACACAACCCATGCTACCCTTGCACAACACACTGCCTCACTTTTTTGCTCCACCACATCTCTCTCTCTCTCTCTCGCTAGCCAGCGACATCCACCTCAACCCTGGACCCATCTCTAACATCAGTCTCACCAAACCCTCCACTCATCACACAAACTAAGTCTATTCGCCTTACAACACTTAATGCACAAAGCCTAAAAAAAACAAAATCCCTAACCTCCATGCCTGGCTCTCCCATAACCACCCCGACATTACCGCTGTTTGTGAAACCTGGCTGAAAACCTATATAAAAGATAGCAAAATCCTACCACCAGGTTTCCAAATCATTCGCAATGACAGAGCCCAAAAAAAGGAGGTGGAGTAGCAGTAATCTACCTCACCTCCCATACCGTAAACTCCCTACTCCAATAAAATACCAGCCTTTGACAAAGCTGAAATTTATAATAGGTTTACTAAAAATAAACCACCACAAGTATCGCTGCCCTCTATATTCCACCTGGTGATAGTATCAAAACTCTTGAAAATATCTTGTCTTGGTTCTCCTCCAATATAAAAAATGAAACCTATACACTCGGTAATACCAACATCAACTGGAGTACTATTAACTCTGAAGCCTCATCCCACACAATCAACCTGTACAACTTCTCCCAACTAATACAATCTCCAGCCAGATCAAATAAAGCTGGTACCTCTGGTACCATCATTGACTGGATCCTAACAACTCACCCAAACTTTATCACCAAAGCCGGAACATTACCTGATCCTCTCGGTGATCACCTACCAGCCTTCGCTGACAGTCTCCCATCTCCACTGCATAAACACCACTACATCCAAATCTGCAACCTCTCCTCTTTCAACCCTCGAACTTTCTCTGAATGCTTAAAGCATACTGACTGGTCCCCTCTAAAAACTCTTCTTCTATATGCCATTTCCTACTTTAACCACTCATTCCTAACCCTTCTCAGTCAGCAAGCCGCCCCCCCCCCCAAACCAAACACATCAAAACGAATCCCTACCCATGGTTATCAAGAAATACTAAACTAGCCTTGCACCAAAGGGAGAAAAAAATGGAAACAATATCAAAAACATAAAACCCCAACACGCTCCTAGAGTATAAGCAACTACGAAACTCTGCAAAAAAAACTAATAATTAAAGACCGCAAAGCCCACTACACCAAACTCCAGTCCTTGCACTCAACAAAGCCCAAAAAATTCTGGGGCTCCATCTCATCCATGCTGCATCCTGGCAACAAAGAAAACCCCTGCCCAGACCCCAACCTCTCCAACTTTGAAACAGCCAGCCAGTTCAACTCATTCTTCATAGACTGTATAGCTAAACTATCAGCCTCCTTCCCACCCCCTGCTCCACCACCACCCCAATCATCAACCTTCCTCCACATCCTTCTGCCTCAAGCCCATCCTCGCAAGCACTATAAAAATACTTCTCCTCAAACTCAAACCCTGTTGCAGTGCACCAAACAACCTTCCACCCACCTTCCTCAAACAATCTGCAGACAGCATTGTGTATCCCATCTCTCTTCTTATAAATGGATCTTACAAGAATCATACATCCCTTTGATCTTCCCCTCCACAAAGGTGGCAAAAATACTGATACCACCAACTTCAGGCCTATTTCCATCCTTTCCCCTCTTTCTAAAATACTAGAGAAAACAATGCAAGCACAACTCATGGCACACCTAACACTAAACAATCTCCTCTCCCCCACCCAACACGGCTTCCACCCTGGCCACAGCACCATGAATGCTCTTCTTTTTCCTTCTTGAAACCATAAACCTCAAACGCGACTCAGGCAAGTTCATATCCATACTATTCCTAGATCTGTCAAAGGCCTTTGACACCATCTCACACACCCTACTTATATCCCACCTCTCCACCCTACATCTCTCTCCCACCACCATCGCCTGGTTTTCTAGCTACTTGTCCAATTGCCAATAAGCTGTCCAATGGAAAACTTCAACCTCTCCCTTCCTTCCCACATCCACAGGTGTCCCACAAGGTTCTGTTCTTGGCCCTCTTCTCTTCAACCTATTAATTAACAAATTTCAGCAATCCATTCCAGACTCGTCTATCATCCAGTATGTAGATGACTCAACAGTCATCTGCTGTGCCTTCTCCCCCTCCAAGCTCCTAGCAAAAACCCAACTAGCCTTCTCCAAAACAGAAACCTGGATGCAGTCTAACCATCTGGCACTAAATGCAAATAAAACCAAACTGTTTTATTCCCCTACCAAAAACTCCATTGACAAATCCACATTCACCATACAGAGCCAAAACACCCTCCTTGAAATTGTTCCCAACACCAAGCTTCTTGGCATCATTATTGAAGAACTAAAATCTGACACCCACATCCACTCCACAGTCAAGAAAATCCACCAAAAGTTGTCTCCTACAGGCACAACCACTTCCTAAGCCCCTCTACCCATCAAACTCTTTCATCCACCTTCCTACTCCCCTCCCTTATGTATGGTGCCCCTCTTTTCACCAATTTCCATCTTGGCCTTCGGTCCAACTTGATTCCTGCTACCACAAGATATCCAAATTTGCAACCAATTCAAAAAACTTTTCCCACCATTGCCACTCCCTCCTCATCCTCAACTGGCTTGAACTTCTTAACTAACTCAGTTACCTACAACTCACCATTGCCCACAAGCTCATCTTTAAACCTGCCAACTGCCCACCTCTTGCTACTTCCTTAAATCCATACATTCCCAACCGCTCACTCGGATCCAAAAACCAAAAGCCCCTTCAGGTCCACAAACCTGCACGACCTCCTGGCCATCTACTGCTGTTCCACTCATTTAGCTAAACAGTGGAAAACTCTCCCTACACACCTACGCAACCTACCTAACCATACAAATTTCAAATCTCGACTACTCTCTCATCTTTCTTCCAAATGGGAATGCCCTTGCCACACTCCCACTTAACCTCCCCTCATTCCACCTTGCACTGACTCATCCAACTACCTCTACTATTACTTCATCCCACCCAAAACAATCCCTCCCCTACTTAAAACTAATTTTCTCTCTAGTATCTATTGTATTATACTCTCTAGTCTCAAATATACTATTTCCCTCTCCATACATAATATTTTCCTAACCTACTAATGGCTAGTAGCTGTATATTTTGAAATGTTAAATCTACAATTGAGTTTATAACAAAAATATTCACTTTATGTAAATGTTGAAATTTCTGTATTGAATTATGTCTTTTTGTTTTTGTAACATTGTGATAAGCCAATTGCAAATGTCATGGAGCTTCTCTGTAAATACTTAATTAGCTGTGTCCTTTTGTAACATGTGAAATGTAACTTGCAATTATTGTGGAGATTTTCTCACGGGGCTTCCACTGAAAATGGGCTCTTCTTGGCCCAGTGGACTTCCCCAGTCATCAAACTTAAATAAATAATCCATCTCCATAAGTAAGTACTCCTCATTTTGCTGTCATTCCATTTCACCTATCTCTTGCAATGTATGTTGGAGATTCTCTCTGAAACCCCTTGGGAGACATTTTACTGGAATGCCCAAAGTGTCCAAGCTGTTGGACTTGCATCTGCAACATCTGTCTTCATCTCCAGGAACCTGTTTTTCAGTCTCTCTGGAGAATGCAAAATAGTTGTGCAAGCACTTCCACTTTCAGACTTTTATTGCATACCAAGGTATCGGGCATTTTCTCCCATTTTTCTGACATTACTGTACCCGTCTTGCTCTATCGTTGAGTAAAATCATCTTATGCGCTCTTCCCCTCCTATCCTCTAAGATGAGTTTGTGTTTCCAGCCTGTCTCTGTTCCTTCCTTCTTTTTAATTCTGTCTTATGATCCTTTTTATATGATGTATTTGTTTATTCTTTAACAATCCCCATGCTAGCATTTTGCCTCCTTCTGTTTCTTCTGTGTGTTGCTTTATATTTGTCCATGTATTTCCTGGTTCTGTAGTAGTAATTCTGCTTCATCCCACTGAAAAGACACGTTTCCATTTGGAATCAATGTGGATTCAATATGTAATAAATTTTCTTCAGGGTATCTCCAGCTCCCCTCCCTCCATTTCTGTTGGGAGTACCAATGTCTGCCACTTTACCCTGGGACTAGAGTTCTGCCAACAATTTCCCACTCGGTAAGATTCAAGTACTTCTGAACCGGGTCATAGTCAAATGCCTGGGCAGTATACAAGATTTGAGGAACTATGAACATTTTTATAGCTTGTATTCTCTAACCCAAACCCCCATAGGAAAGGATTTCCAGTCCCTAAGCTTCCTTAACATGTTCTTAAACTTCATTCTAAGTTTTCTGCTGAGAATGGTTGGGGTTACTAGACAATCAAACCCCCAAATATCTAGCCCTGTAATGCCTCCATGGGAACTGATGTTGCTGTACCAACTCACAAGTTGGTTGAAACTATCTGCAAAGAGCCTTAATCACCGATATAACACTCCTGTACCATGTAGCTGGTATTAATTTTGTCTTAGTTAAACCTTCTATCCCAAACTTTGACCACTTCTTGCAGAGCAAACAGGGTGCAACCACAATTGTCCACTTTATTAGACAAAGATTAAGCGCTTTCGTAAAGAATGTAACAAAATTTCTTCAGAATTGCACAATCTCTTCACAAGTTAATTCCCAATTGTTTTGCCCATATTTGGCATTCCTGAAATTCACAAGTGTTTGACAGATCCGCCAATGAGACCTATTGTCAGTGCTAGAACCTCTATTATGCATCCCATGGCTGTATACATAGATAAAAAGGTACAAAAGTTGTTATGCAATTATTCACATATTGTCGAGGATTCTTGGACTTTTATGTAAACCCCAAGATAAAGGAATGGAGATGTTCATGATTTTTTATGAATCGGGGGTTTTTAGTTCAAACGAAAAAAATGTACTTGACACTTTCCTGGACATATTATTGAAGAATAATTTTGTTCATCTTGATGGACAGTTTTTCTATCAAAAGGGAATGGCGATTGGCGTTAGTTGCACCCCTGTACTTGTGAACATAGTATTATTTACAATGGGAGAAACATTTTAATTTTAACAATGCTACCGTCCTTCCTTGGTGATTTATATTTATTGCCTGGGGCCAAAAAGAAATAGGGACCAATAAATTCATAGATTGTTTGCACTCTACCATTATTTTTTTAGTGTTCACTTACAAATACAGTGGGACTGAGATTAGCTATTTGGATGTGTTGCTGTCTGGATGTGTTGGTGGTTAAGGACGACAGTAAAGTCCTCCAGAGCACTATTTTTAAGAAGGCCACATATTAACAATTTGTTGCACTACAGTAGTCACCCAGCTCATCAAAAAAAAAGGGATAATAAAAGGTCAATATGTGAGTCTAGCCCGTATGATATCGGATGATAACACCTTAAAAGTGAATGCAAGAGATTAAGATAAATGTTTGTGGCTAGGAGTTACCCTTTGGATTTGATAAATATTTTATTGTGAAATTTCCACTAAAGGAAGACAGTGTTATTAAACCTATATTGTTACTGAACAAAAATTCAAGCTAAGTGGAGAAGATTAAAAACTTCACTTTTTCATTTATTACAACATACTTACATGAATGCATTCAGAGACTTTTAAGTAATAATTGCATTATTTTCAAAGCATTTGAAGGAATTATGAAAGTCCTCGGAGATGGACCGCGTATTGTATATAGGTGAGCTAGGTATTTAAAACATTTGTTAGAAAGTAAAAAAACACAAGGTAGAACAGTAAGTGAAAAGAAGTGGGACATATAAATGTGGGACCTTGTAGTCAATGCCCATACATTTTAGGAAAAAGCGAGGCAAAGGTATATGATAAATTAGTACAAGCTACATTTCATTGTACTTGCAAGTCAACAGGTATAGTGTATTTGGCCCTATGTAAAAAAAAAAATGTTCAAGTTTTTATGCAGGAAAGACTTTTCGCCAGATTAAAGAGAGAATTTATGAATATTTAAATGACATTAAAAATATTGCAATTCCCAATTCGATTGGCGTTTGCAATCACCATCAACAAAGCTCAGGGCCAATCATTAGAATTGTGCGGTTTAGATCTACACACAGATTGCTTCTCACATGGATAATTATATGTTGCGTGTTCTATAGTCGGCAAACCAGACTATCTATATCTGCACAGACAATGGAACAACAAAAAATATTGTATACCCACAAGCATTGTGAAATTAAACATATTAGAAACGTGCGCTTTCTCTTTTTTCTTTTTTTTTCCATTTAACCAGACTGAGCCACAGCAACGCATGGCCGGGTACAGTTAGTTAAAAATAAAAAGAGAGGTAATTCACTCTGTCATGTGGAGAAAAATCCTGATCATGAATTTTTATTTTTTGGTATTGATATAGTACACAACAATCCATTAGGAGGGCCATGGCATGATTTAGTAGACCGTAAAGAATTGCAGTGGCAGTTGAAGCTAAATGCCACTGTATCACCGGGGGTAAATGTAAATGATACATCGATTTGCTAGTGTTTTAAGGTTGATGTATTATGTATAGACTTTTTTTACATGATATAGTTTATCACTCAATATGTTTTCACTCATTCAGTCAACCAGTAGGGAGAACTTATTTAAAGGGATGAGTTTTACTTGTGTTTTTAGTCGTGATTTATTTGGAGGGTTATTTAAAAGGGGTTTTGTGAAGAGATTGTGATTCTGAAGAAGTTTTGTTACATTCTTTATGAAAGCGCTTAATCCTTGTCCACTAATAAAGTGGACAATTGTGGTTGCACCCTGTTTGCTCTGCAGTAGTTGTTTTCAGTGTTAGTTACCAGTTTTGAGCTTGTTTTTGACCACTTCTTCCCTATGACCCTTCCATAGATCTACTGGTAGGTCATCGTTCCCAGGAGGTTTACCCGTTGCCTGTCTCCTTAACTGAGCTTCTGTTTCCATAATGGAGATCCAAGTCCCTATGGCCTCCCCTTCTTTATCACACAATCTGGGCAGCTTAAGTTCTCAAGTAGCACCTCATCCTCCTCATGTTATATCCTGCCTCCCTTTGACTTTTATATGGGTTGCAATAAAAGGTCCTAAACACGTGCGATATTTGTGGCTCATAGATCAGTTACCCCAAGTTTGGCTGCTTAACCATTATTTGTGTAGGTACTTTCTGCAATCATGGCCTGTGTAACAATTATTTTTGTAGTCTAGGGGCATTACAGTGTTCTGCTCTAACCTCTCCTGCATTTTCGAGGCGAGTATATTCAAACTCCCTAAAAAGATATGCCAAAGAATCTCTTGGCAGCCTGAGAAATGCAGCCCTGACTCAATAATCAGTGTCACCTGATGGGCCCTTGTAGTGCAGAACAATCTCTACTTGTTATAATACATTATCTGTTAGGATAATAGACTGAGTAGACAAGCCTCTAAAAAGATATTCATACTATTTTTGGATGTGCACACTATCCAACGTAGAGCCAGTGTCCTGTTGCTTTGAACGGAAGGTAAAGCCCCTATCTCCAAATTTATTTACACCAAAATCACCAAGGTCTCTGTAGCAGCTGTAATAATTTCCCTTCCCTTGAGACCCTCCTTATTGTCAATTGCCCCACCACATTCTAGTCTCAGGCTATAAACAGGAGGCACTTACTAAATTGTACTGCCTCTGGTATTATATTAAATTGCTCTTCTGTTGTCTGGGGGGGGGTATACAGATATTTCACAATGTAACAGATTTTCCCGTCTAGATTGCTTGTATTCATACATGGCTTCCATGCTTTTCTGTTCTTGTGTAATGTCTGTAGTTGGGAACCCTCAGATCTTCTAGTCTTCGCCTCTCTTGTTCCTTCCCTTTATTGCTTCAACAAAAAATCTCTTGTATGACCTTCCGCCAAATATTTGCAATTTCCTCCTCCTTTAAATGTGTTTCTGTAACAGTACTACATTGTTCTCCTGTCTGCTTTGCCAACTCTTTTTGCCTTTTGAGGGGCTCCACTAGGCCGTTAACATTCCAAGTTACTGACAGTGTTGTCCTTTTAACCATCTTACTCTGCCTTCTAGGTCTCTCACTGAACTGATCCCTATAGTCTTTCATTCAACATTGGTATTCACCTGCTGTCCATTCCAGAACAACATCTAGAGTCTGTCAGCATAACTTGTAGTAACTGAATTATGTTTAGAAAAATAATACTCACTTTCTTGGTTTTGATAACCTAACCAAGACCCCCCAACCCCCCTAAACTTAAATTAATACATTAAATAGCACAGTTATGCACAGAATATTGTTACTTGCCTTCCATAGTAAAACTGGAGCCAACGCTCCATCACATTGGTCAAGGTGTTTCATTTGGTATAGTACCCTCCTTCCATAACAAACTTCACCGCCCTCCACAGACTGATCTCCTTTTTCTGGAGTATTTTATCTTCCCTGTCATCTTGCTCCTCCTCTCATTAGGTAGGCTGCTGAATATTTCCTCCCCTCCCACATTCATGCAGACCAAGTCGGGTGTCTGGCCTGCAGACCAAGTCGGGTGTCTGGCCTGCTTAGTGTCCTAAAGTTAGTGCAGTGTTACTGGTGTCGCAAAATCCATTTGCTTACTATTTTGACTGCAAAGACCCATGCACTCCCAATCGCTCGGCAGCCCTTTCAATTGCCACATTTGACTGCATGCATAATCTGTTGGTTATTTTCCCCCCAACACCTACCTGACTGTCTTCTCAGTGAGAGATTAATCATTTACCCATTCACACCAATGGCATCTCATGTTGATTCCTCCCTTTAGACATCAGTGCAGTCCCTGAATGTATGTCAGTACAATATTAATATTTTGAAAACGCAGTTTGTCTCTGTAGTGTCCGGGCTTAGTTCTCCTTCATTACCTCTAAAGAGTCCTCCAAAGTTTAGTTCACATTATTTTCTATTTGAACAGTGTCCATATTCATGACCTTATTTACTTGTTTAGTAAACTTCTTTATCTCAGCCTGCTAATCCAGCATCTTTTTCTTGAGTGGGAAGGGTTTTGGTAGGTACTTCCTCCCTGGAAACTGCTTTGTTTTTTGTTCTTGTCTGTGTTACTTTTAGTTCAGCAGAAGCATCATTGGCTCAAACAAACTCTCTCTACCTTTCTAATTCCTGTAAAGCTTCTGCTGGCTGTGCAAAAGTTTTCACATCAGTTGACATAAGTAACTTGAATATTGGATTTTGTAGCAGAAATCTAGAGGTTCTGTCTCCACTCTCTATCTAAGGTCTTAGTTTCTTCCCTTGTGTGTTCTTGAGCTGCTTCTGGCTCAGCCAGTTGGATTGTGTGCGTTCTCTCTCCTTGCTAGCTTGGTTATTTCATCTGACTATTCCAACAATGCTGTTTCAACTTCTTCCATCTTTCTGTTCATTCTTCTCACTTATTCTGGCCAGGAGTCACTTAATTTGTTTACTTCATTAAACATCTTGCCTAGTTGTACTTCCAAGTCTAACATAGCAGTTGTCTCCATCCATCACTAGGTGCTAATGGTATTGAATGTCTTCCTCTTCCACTTGCTGGATGCACCCCTGCTATATATCTTTCTATTTTCTTATTTTTAGTTAATGCATGTGTTTCCCCAGGCTGTCATATTATCTTGGAGCACCATAGTTAGTGAATCCTAAAATAGTCGACATCAAGGGAGGAAGAGGTAATACTACTTGCTAACCTAATGTTTGAGTGCCATGACCGGAAGTCCGCTACATTTCATGTGGTGATCACAAGCTATACTCACTAGCTCACCTGGTAATGTATCCAAGTAGAGAGAGAGAAAATTAATGGAGATGTGGGCAGAGCTCTCTAAACAAGTGAGAGGAAAGTTAAGAGACTACCATGATTGTTGGAGGTAGTATATCTCTTAATTCTTGAAGATGGTAAAACCTATGCAATCCCAGCTTCAGATCATGATGTGGTATTATGAGTATAGTTGGCATATCGGTGTTGGTGGAATACTCTCTCAGTATTTTTTGTTTATCAAGAATGATCTAGAAATCTGGTAAGCTAATTTTGTGGCACACTCAATGAAGGAATTGTTGGAAGAATTGGTAAAAATTTGTATAAGCGTATGAAATGTAGTTTGATGGTGTTGGATTTGGATCACAAAACTTAAGCAGTGAAAACATTTAGTAGTGAATATTGTAACAGAGAAAAACAAACAGGAATTATGATCTGTATAAACTCTTTTCTGCATGTACTGTTCTCACAATCTGTAATATTGCTTTATGTGATGTATAACTCTTGTTACTTATCTAAAGTTAGGTTTGTGACATTACTGAATTATCACTTCTATAAAACTAAAGTGTATTTTCTGTAGGGCAGGCGTCTGTTGAAAGCCCTGAAGACCGGTACTTGAATTTTCTTCTTTATTCAAAAATTTATATGGGATAAAAATGCAAAGATAACATGAGATAAAATGGTGTTGATAATAAAAATGGAAAGAACTGGCTTTTAATTTGGTAACTAATACCCTACACATGTAAAGCGTGGACCTTGTGTGGCATGTGTTAAGAGACCAAAATAACAAAACTTCTTTGAAAAATGAGCCTAATAGTTAAGGGAGACATGAGGGAGAAGGTTTTTGAAGGGCAGAAAACAAGAGATTCTCATATGAATGTTGTCAAGTCAGGGGTGGAGAGAGAATGTAGCTAAAACTATGGATGAAGAAGAAAAAAACATAAGTAAGATACCTTTTCTGAGCTGCTGGTAGTAATCAAATCGCACAGGATGAAGCGGGATTGAAAATATCTCCTCTGATAAAGTGATGGGTATGTCAGTAATTTGAGTTTTTAAATAGTTTTGAGGAAAAAAATACCTGGTAGCTGTCAACATCCTTATTATGGGCTTTATCTGTTGTTGGCAGTCCCTTGCCTTTGACTTGTTAATGCCCATTTGGCATTGCCTTGCTTGACTGTGATGTTTCATGCACTCTATATGCCTGCAGAAAGCTGTCTGGTGGCTTATCTTGATGTGTTTCACCCATTTATACCATAGGAGAGGTCTAGATCCATCTTAAAATCTTTTGGATTGATATATCCACCACCTAGCTTTCTTCTGAGGTAGTTGCATTCCCCAACTGAAATATTTTCTTGGCAAAAATGCTGTGTTGTAGACTTTATGCCTCTTATGGTTTGAAACCTTTGCTTGCTTTTGCTCCTTGATTTACATTTTACTGTGTGAAATTCTTGATCCATCACTTGTCATAGTGTAATGAGCAGTAAAGCTCCTCTACACCATGTTTTGCCTAAACAAACTGACACGTCTTTGCTCTTCTCTGTACACTATTTGACCAGTAACTGTTGTGCTCTACGTCTACTTTTCAGCGGATCTGCAGATGCTCTAGAACATGTTGAGGTGTTTCTTTGAATATGTCCCATTTTGTGTGTGTGTAGATATATATATATATATATATATATATATATATATATATATATATATATATATATATATATATATATATATATATGTGTGTATATATATATATATATATATATATATATATAATATATATATCTATAGGTATATATAGATATATATACATACATACACAGACACGCACACACACACATTTCTTTCAGATCTTTTACGCACAGACGTTTTATATATGATTAGTGGCCAGCACCACATTATAAAATGCCTTAAAGTATCCATTAATTACTCTGAAGAACCAATTATTTGTGTGCACCACTCTTGTATTACCTGACCTGAATTTTATAATAAATTTTTTTTCGGATTGGTTAGCCTGACCCTGAATAATGTCTTGGAGAGTGAGTACAGTTGTGTAAAATCTTACTGTAACAGTAGACGTCCTCCTCTTCACTATTGCAGTATTCGGTACATAAGGGATGTCCCCCCCCCAGGCAGCCTGTTGCTCTGCTAGAATAGATGAGCTTAAAAGACAGTGTTTGCTCTGTGTGTTGCATTTATGCTCCCCACACAGAACGTAGGGCATAAAAGGGATATATGGATGCAACTACCTAGGACAGAATTGTCCCAGACAAGAACAGTTGTTGTAGGACAAAGGAGTCCATATACATCCAGAAGGCAAAAAAATGCAGAAGAAACGACTGGGTTGGAGTAAGGGAGCAAATACTGCAACCGTGAAGAGGAGGACATCTACTGTTATAGTAAGATTTTTACACTTTCCATATCGTATCACTGTTGCAACATTTGGTACATAAGGGAGAGTAAAAAAGCTCAGTAAACAGAAGGGGAGGTTGAAGGTTGAGAAAAGCCTCAACAAACTCACAAAAAATGGTTTCAGCAAAACCTGCTGTGGACCTGGAAACCACATCCAGCTCGATGCTTAGTAAAGGTATACATGGAAGACCAAGTAACAGCTTCAAGTGATGGAATTCTTGTCCAATCCTTTGAAGGAGACACCAGAAGAGGCAACAGATCTAGTGGAATGAGCTCTTAACAGAAGCAGACAGAGATTTGCCATGAAAAGAATAACAAAAAGAAATGGTCTTTCTAAGCAAACCATCTCCTCCTGCATATCAATCAGCCAAACCCAAAGACCTGGGATGAAAGGAAACAGAAAGCTGATCGGACTTGCAAATGGTCCTAGCTTTATCCAAATAGTACCTGAGCTGTCTGTGCAAAGTTGTACCGACTGACTAAAGAACAACTCATTGACTGCCTTGGGCCTGAAAGTAGGATTTATATGAAGGGGCATCCTGTACCTGTGAAAAACCAAAAAAGGAGGAATGGCCGAAAGGGCCTGGAGTTCAGAAACCTTCCAAGCAGAGGAGACCGCAACAGAAGAGTCTTCCAGGTACAATGTTGCAAAGAAGCAGAATCTGCATGCTCAAAAGGAGCTTCAGTCAATTTTTCCAAAACCAAACTAAGCTTCCAAGGAGGAGGAGGAATAGGCTTTCTTTAGAGTCTTAATATGCAGGATGCCTTTAAGAAACTGCTTGACCTCAAAATAAGAAGTCAGGGGAAGATTCAAAGGTAGATGAGCAGAAATGGCTGACAAATGGGCCTTCACAGAAGAATAAGCCAATCCAGACTGGAGCAACTCAGACAAATAAGAGAGGACCAGAGGGACTTTCATTGAAAAAGGGTCCCGGTTATGAGAATCACACCAAACTGAAAATCTCTTCCATTTGGACATAAGTTTTTCTGGTTGAAGGTTTCCTTGCTTCCTGTAAAATCCTGAGCACATCCTCTGAGAAGAGGTACCTGAAGGGGATCAAAACTCTATAACCCACAATGTCATTTGCAGAGTGAACAAGTGGGGATGGAGTAGAGACCCCCTTGTCCTGTGTGAGGAGATCCATCTGGTGAGGTAACTTGTGGTGATTGCCCCTGGCCAGATTAAGAGGGGGAACCAGTGCTGTCTCAGCCAAAAGGGAGTCACTGGCAAGATTTTTGGGGAGTCCAGCTGAATCTTTTGCAGGACTCTTGGAAATAGAGGAAGAGAAGAGAAAGCATAAAGAAACGTCCCCTTCCACGGAAAGGATAAGGCATCTGTCTTCCAGGCCAGATGGCATGGCACTCTGGAACAGAAGAGGAGAGGCTTCCTGTTCAGAGGAGAGGCAAAAGTGTGTACCTGAGGAGTACCCCACTGATGGACAATGCCCAGAAACACCTTCTCCTGTGAAGCATACCTTCCAGAGCCTGTTTTTTGGACCTGCTAGGAGAGTCTGGAACAAGAGTCTGCTCTGAAAGGAATATATTCTGCCTTAAGAGTTTGGTGATAACAGAGATCCACTTCCCAAGCCTGAAGCTCCATTCTGCAGAGGAGGTAAGATTTTGTGCCCCCCCCCCACTTGTTGACATGCCACATCACTGTAGTGTTGTCTGTGTGCACCTTCAAGGGGCCTGGAAAGAACATGGGGTGAAAAGCCTGAAGGAACAAAATCGGAGCCCTCCTCCCTTTGACGGTATGGTCTGACTTCTGATGGGGAGGCCAAAGACCCTGAGCTTCCAGGTGACCAAGAGATGCCCCCCTCCATGCCATATCAGAGGCATTGGTGAACAGCTCTTGAGAAGGAACTGGAGGCTGAAAGGGCTGGTGTGGTTTGATTATGATTTCATGTACAATGACAAGCCAGTTTTAGCTAGCCTATTCGGCATACCCAAAATTCATAAAGGACTAATTAACCTGTCCTTTAGGCCCATAGTAGATGGATGTAGGCCCAAAACATATACTATATAGCTCAGTGGATAGACCAACACATTAAGGGAAGGCATTGTGAATTAAGCTCATATATGTAAGGATTCTTGGCCTTTTTTTAGTTAGTGAATAGCTTGCCATACAATGAAATGGGTGTTTTTATACCTATTGACGTGCATGATTTGATTACTGCAGTGATTTTCAACCTTTTTTCATCTCATGGAACACACAAACCTATTACAAAAATCTCACGGCACACCAAAAAATATATTACAATTTTTGCCGAACTGAAAAAAATAGGTATAATTTTCATTTAAGAAGTCTTTCCCTCTTGTTTTACTTGCCTTTAATATTTAATGAGATATCCAAGTTTGACGTTGTTGTGTTTTGTGCGAGGTCGACTTTTGGACAGACATACTATTAAGTTGTCTTCCAGGGCTTCCAGATGTGATCTGTTGTTGTTGTTTGTGCGAATCGAGCTTTTCCACAAATATGACATGGAGAAAGGAAGAAGTGTTTGTTAGCTCAAACATTTATACTGCATTCTCTCTTCTGATTCTTTCTTCCCAAAGCATTATTTTTCTTTAAAAACATTAATTTTACAGTAAGATTATTTTCACTCTCTCCTTGCATACTTTTAAGCATGTTCAAAGATTGAAATAATTCCGCAAGAAATGCAACCTTATTGCACTAAAGCTCATCACTGAGAGAAAATATGCTAATTGAGATTATTGAGTTGTCAGAAAAGTTACAACTTCCTCCTTTAGTTCATAAAATCTTGATCGAACTCGACCACTAGATAACCACCTAACTTCTGTATGCAGTAGCAACTGCGTGTGAGAAGCTTCCATTGAGGAACATAGTGCTGCACATAATCTTGGATTTACGGCCTGCTTTTTATATAATAATTGACAATTGTGACAGTCTTGTCTAGTACTTTTTTCAGCTCTGCTACCAATGATTTTGACATTAATACTTTTCTGTGGAGAAAAGGAGTAAAAATAATTCTAGGATTCTTTCTTTGAGCCAGTGTAACAAATTTTTTTACACTTCCTGATAAAGAATGGGCACCATCCATTAAAATACTGATGCAGAAATCCTAAGACTAGCTATGTTATGACAACTGAAGTAATTAACAACATGAAAAATATCTTGGCCCCTCGTTGTTTCTGGGAGAGGTTGACAAAATAAAACTGTTCTATAATCTCTTCTTTATAAATAAATGTACTGAATGCTAGAAGTTGAGCTTTGCCAGTCACAGTTGATTCTTCCAGCTGAAGAGTAAACCTCTATTTTTTTAATGTGAGATCATTTACAACTCAACATCTTGGGACAAATCCTGAATACTTTGACGAATGGTGTTATCTGACATTGTAATGTTTAAAGCTGCTTTTCGTGTTCTTCACTAAACATGATATTTACAATTTTACAGCATGCTGGTAAAATTACAGATTCTGCAATTGCGTCAGATTTAAATTTGAGCAACAATTTCTGCAATTGCATTACTTGCGTCTTGGTTTTTTTTTCTGATAGCGCTACAAATGTAGTCCATCTTTTTGCTTGATTGCTGTTATCCATTAAAAGTCTTTTAAAATATTCAGCTGTTTTTTTGAACAAGTGAGAATGGAATGGTTTGCAAATGTCTGTTTTAGTGTTCTTGAAACCATAGCTTCCTTTGCTAATTTTTCACCACAAATTACACATGTGGTACATGGTGGATAGTCTTCACTGGATATAAAGCCGAATGACAAATAATCTTCATCATAATGGCTAACAATAGTTTTTAATTTTAGCTTTAAAAGAGCCAGTACTAATTAAGGTACTAGATAATGTATATGCTGGGGCTGGGCAAAACAGCACTCAATGTACTTAATCTTTTCCTCTTGTTTTACTCACATTTAATATTTAATCAGGTATCCGGCATTTAATGAGATATCTGAGCTTGACTTTGTTAGAATGTGTTTTGTGCGAGGTATAATTTTGGACAGGCATACTTTTAAATAATCTTCCAGGGTTTCAAGCCGCAATCTATTCTTGTTCTTTGTGCGAATCAAGCTTTTTCCACAAGTATAACATGGAGAAAGGAAGAAGTGTTTGTTAGCTCAAACATTCCTACTGCATTCTCTCTTCTGATTCTTTCTTCCCAAAGCATTATTTTCTTCTTTGAAATCATTAATTTTATCGGTGGAAGTAAGAATATTTTCATGGTCTCCTTGCAAACTTTTATTAAGTGTGTTCAAAGATTGAAATAATTCAACAAGAAGTGCAATCTTATGGCACCAAAGCTCATCACTGAGAAAATGTGCTGAGATTGTTTGTTAAAGTTAGAACTTCCTCCTTTAGTTCATGAAATCTTGATAGAACTCGACCATGAGATAACCACATAACTGTATGCAATAACAACTGCGTGTGAGAAGCTTCCATTAAGGAACATAGTGCTGCAAACAGTCTCGAATTGAACGGCCTGCTTTTTATAGAATTGACGATCGTGACAGTCTCATCTAGTACCTTTTTCAGCTCGGGTACCAAAGATTTTGATGCTAGTACTTCTCTAGTAAAAGTAATTCTAAGATTCTTTTTTTGAGCCAGTGTAACAAATCCTTTTACACTTCCCGACACCGCAGGCACCATCCGTACAAATACTGATGCAGGAATCCCAAGACAAGTTATGACAACTGAAGTAATTGTCAACATCATCAAAAATATCTTGGCCCCTCGTTGTTTCTGGGAGTGGTTTACAAAATAAAAACTGTTCAATAATCTCTTCTTTATAAATAAATCTGCTGAATGCTAGAAGTTGAGCTTTGCCAGTCACATTAGTTGATTCATCCAGCTGAATAGAAAATATATCTACTTCTTTAATGTGAGATATCACTTGCAACTCAACATCTTGGGACAAATCCTGAATACGTCGACAAATGTTCTCTGACAATGGAATTTTTAATACCTCCTTTTCATGTTCTTTGCCAAACATGGTATTTACAGTTTTACGGCATGCTGGTAAAATTACAGATTCTACAATCATTTGTTTAGCAACAATTTCTGCAATTGCATAACTTGCTTCTTGGGCTTTTTCTGATACCTTTACAAATTTAGTCCAGCTTTTTGCTTGATTAGTGTTATCCAGTACAAAATATTCAACCGGCTTTTTGCTCAAGTGAGAATTTTCGTTTGCAAATGTCTTTTTAATTTAGTTGGAACCATGGCTTCATTTGCTAATTTTTAACTACAAATTACACATGTGGGACGTGGTGGATTGTCTTCACTGGCTATAAAGCCAAATGACAGGTAATCTTCATCATAATGGCAAACAATATTTTTTAATTTAGCTTTAAAAGAACCGGTGCCAGTTAAGGTACGAGACGTATTGGCTGCTGATATGCTGGGACTGGGCAAAGCAACACTCGACATAGTAACGTCACAGTCTTCTAATTTTCTTTTTTTATTATAAACTTGTCCATCTTAAATTGAATGCTATTGAATAAAAATAAAGAAAAAAATCCTTACCAGTCAAAACTAAACTTTTCAAACGAAAATAAGTCTTACACACTTTCACCCATTTCACCATCCGTAAATGTCTATGCATACAAACTCAAAACCTCCAGTGCACAGTAAATCTCGTCTTTGATATGTTTTGTAAAGCTTTGCACTTGTTATAAAACTAAAATGCCCACATTTTTACTCTTATTTTTGGTCCATTCCTCATAAAACTTTTGGTTTTCTGTCAAATCATTGAGGATTAAAGTCAATAAATGCTACTAAATAATGACAGACGTTTCAGTTTCAGACTTCGTATCCTTCAGAAAATATATAGTAACGTAAAATTTGTCATTCGAGCAATTTTCCAAGTTTATAGGAACAATGTTTAACATCTGTCCCTATGTTTTGTTCCTTTGTCCCCCCATTATTAATATACCTTTGCCCAGATTTCTTGCTGTAAGTCAGCACTTGCAAGACTGCAGCCACTGCCCTATGTTGCAGATGCCTCCACTTCACAAAGACACACCTGAAAACAGCAAAGCACTTTTTTTTCGGGACGGTATTATCACTTCAGATTTGCTGTAGTTGATTTTTATCCTATGTCACATTCAGCAGCAAATCGCTTGAATGTTTATTTGAAGTCACCGTTGGACAAGACTGGACAAGACTGAAAATACACCTTGATATGCAAGCAAGAAATATGCACTGTATTAGTCCTCATAGTGGGCACCCTTGCAATGTAAGAATCTATGAAAATCAGAAATAAGTGGTGACGAGATGCATTCCTGGTGGAATCTAACATGTATTTTAAATGAACAGGGCTTAATGTACAAGATATGAACACAAATGGTGCAGAAAGTTGTGGGTTCTGCTCCCCTGATATGTAGACTGATTGCTGATACTGTGGTGCACTTTAATGGGAAACCTATCTGTCCCTGGAGGAGTGATCTCACTACAGAATCTAGTAGTTTATTGGCCGTTTTGGGCTAATTTCTAGCTCTTTCAAGCCCCCTGTATAAAAACCCGCTTTAGAGCGGTTTTGCGCTATTGTGCGCATAGCGCAGCGCCGCCTAATCGGGTTTAAACTATTCCCGGCTCCACAAAATCTACTCTTCATTTTTCCCTTAGAACTGCTCTATCTGTCAAATTAAACACCCTATTCTCTATCTAAAGCCCTGCACTTGCTAGTTTAAGCTATTTTACAAGTTAGCACTGGTAAACTAAAAGCACTACATCCTCATATACTCCCTTCGAGTACCTTGTCCCCTTTTGGTCCTTTTTTCAGTGATAAAAGATTTCCCTATACTATTCTAGCATGGCCAGCGGTCAGTCAATGGTTTCCTCTCCAGTCCAGCTGGTGAATCTGGGTATCCTGAGGCAATGTTACAACTGCCTCATGTACACAGACAACCCTCTCCTCCTCCCAACAAGCTTAAATACATGTGAGAGATGCAGCCATATGTCCAAACTGGAGGCTGAGCTCTCTCAACTCAGAACTGGTGCAACCAGTCAGGAGGAGAAGGTAACCTCACACACCACAAATCCAGTCTCACATAGTCCTACCACAACAGCAAACCATACACATAAACACACAAAAACATACTCGGAGGCTCTAAATAAAAATCTGCCTAAGCAGCAGAGACCTCCAAAGCAGACATCCAAGCAAACACCACCCCAAAACAAAACACATGCGACACATAGCTCACAAAGTCAGTGTGCCAAACAGTCACAGCCCTTAAGGCCAAATAACACACCTGAAACACTTGTGATAGGTGATTCTATAGTCAGACACACTGACGTCCAGCTCACCAGGCTGAACAAAGAGAAGGTCACAGTGAGCTGCCTGTCCGGCACTAGGATCCGCCACATAACACAAGCACTCAGGTCACTCCAAGGCAAGTACAAATATGACTCGGTCATCGTCCATGCTGGTGCGAATGACCTGAGATGTACCTCCCTGGACTACATGAAAAGAGACATAGAGGAGCTCTCTGATCATGTAGCCCAGGCCGATATGACCCTGACCTTTAGCAGTATCTTACCCTCACCTAGAATGATGCCACAGTATAAAGACAAAATGATCAATTTTAACAATTGGCTAAAATTGTGGTGTCATTCAAAGGGGATCCAGTGTCTGTCAGCCTGGGACGACATGCTCAACAAGCCACGTTGCTTCGCTAGGGATGGCTTGCACCTGTCACCCCTGGGCTTTCGGATATTGGCAAAGGCTCTTGCCACACCCATAGTGCCTTTTTTAGGCAAGGCTCAAAAGGCAAATCCACCTCCATAGTCAACGCAATGAATAAGAAGCTAAGGGTAATGCTGCTCAACGCCAGAACTCTAAACCTCAAGATGCACGCACTCGAAACCCTCCTAAGTATGGAGAACATTGATATATGTGCAGTGACGGAAACCTGATTCAAGGCTCCAGAGAGCACCCCAGCACTACCAGGTTATACCTCATATCATGCTTTTCGGCCCCAAAACTCAGACCGAACCACAAAAGGAGGAGTATCCATATTCATCAAAGATACCCACACCTCCAGGTTAGTGGCGTTGCATGAAACATCGAAAACCATCCATGTGCAACTAACACTGGGCAAAACTGCCCTTCAGTTTGTAGCATGTTACAGACCACCCTCTCAAAATCAGGAATCCCACTTGGCTTTCCTGAGAACACTGGAGAATATGAAGATCTCTCCAAACACCATTATATTGGGTGACTTCAACTACCCAAACATAGACTGGGAGCATTATTCAAGCCCCAACACCCTAGCCTAAAGGTTCCTAGAATTTATAAACTCAAATGCTATGGAACAACTAGTCACCACCCCCACAAGAGGGGAAAACATACTGGACCTGGTCATCACCAACATGGGGACTCTATGCTCCATACCAGAGGTACACCCCTCATTGGTAAGATCGGACCACAAACTAATCTCACTGGATATCCACATCCCGACCACACCCCCAGCACAGAAAACCACAGTGAAAAACTTCTCAAAAGCGAACTTCACACTTCTCAAAACCGAGGTGGAATCCTTCAAGGCCCCCGGGCCAGTGGAAACTATGGCCCAAATGGCAGAATCCTTTATAAACGCATTCTGTGGACACCTCCAGGAATGCATGGATCATGCTATCCCAAACAAAACCAAGACCCAATCTTCCAAAGGCAGGCGTCCAGTCTGGTGGACCCCAGCCATAAATAGGCTGTACAACAGAAGGAGAAAGCTACTACATGATAGAGCAAAGTCCCAAAAAGGGAAGGCATCTCTGATTTAGTACTAGCAAAAAAACTATGATCCCTCATAAAATCCTCCAAGGCCAGCTTCGGGAAAAAAATAGCGCAGGATACTAAAGATAATCACAAGGCTTTCTTTAGTTATGTTAGGAACTTGGGAGGCAACTCCCAGATATGCTCTGAGTTAATCCAAAATGACAAAAAATACACTGAACCCACAGATATTGCTAACATCCTGGCAGACAGGTTCAGTGCAAACTTCTCCCCCACCTCCCCCCAAAAATGCAAATAACTATCCCGGCAGAGTGCTGCCCCCCAAACATCTCAGATGCTCAGGTGAAAGCCGCCCTCTCCAAAGCAAAAAACACAGCATCAATGGGACCAGATGGTGTCCCGGGTTATTAACTACAAGAAGAACTAAGCCCTCACGTAAAGCTGCTGTTCAACCTCAGCCTTACTACAGGATATGTACCCAAAGAATGGCGTACAGCAACAGTGGTCCCATTCCACAAAGGTGGTGCCTCTATGGACCCTGGAAACTATCGCCCCATAAGCCTGACTAGCCTGGTCTGCAAAGCTATGGAGAGGATCATCATGGAACTCATTAACAATGACATTGGGGACCTACAGACACTGGATCCTACCCAATTCGGCTTTGTCAAGGGCAGATCCTGCCTCTTAAACCTGGTCAATTTCTTTGAAACAGTCACCAAGGCCATAGATGAAGGGAAGGTAGTCCACACAGCCTACCTTGACCTCGCAAAAGCCTTCGACACAATACCCCACTCGGGCATCATAGATAAGCTCTCCAGCTACCCCTACATCACAAGATGGGTTGCAAACTGGCTCAAAGACAGAACCCACATGGTCAGGATTGCTGGAGCCATGTCAGACTCGAAACCAATTACAAGTGGCATCCCACAAGGCTCAGTCCTGGGACCTCTCTTATTCGGTATATATTTTTCTGAGGTACAGGCTAACACGCGAGGACTGTGGCTGATCAAGTTTGCATATGACTGCAATCTGGGAGCCATAATTGACTTTCCAGCTGATACAAGCATCCTCCAAAAGGGTCTCACAGATGCGGGCAACTGGTGCCAGAGCCATGGCCTGAAGCTAAACGCTAAAAAGTGTATAGTCATACCCTTTGGCAAAAACAAAGTGCCCACAAATTACCACATAGGTGGTAATCCATTAAGTACGGAAGAAGTAATTAGGGATCTGGGTACCCAAGTTGATAGTAATCTCTCCTTTGACAACCACATTGCCAAAGTGGTTAGAAGGACCTTCTATGTAGCCCACCTTATGAAAGGATTCACATCTAGATCAAGGGAGGTCATCGTACCCCTTTATTCATCCCTCATCAGGCCCATAATAGAATACAATGCCCCTTTTGGGATGTACCTAACCCGACACCTGCAGCAGCTTGAAAGACCCCAAAAGTACCTCACAAAGAGGATTAAGGGACTCAAACAGATGCCATACGCTGCTCGGTTAAAGAAACTCCAGCTCTACTCAGTTGCATACCGCCTACTTAGAGGCGACCTATGCCTGACGTATAAAGCTATGTCCAACCCAGAATTAATGGACATGCTTCACCTCAGTAAATCCAAATCCCTTAGAGCTACGCGCTCGAGGGACCTCAGCACAGAAATAAACAGGACATGCTGGAGGGACAGATTCATAACCCAGAGGCTCCCCTCACTCTGGAATAGAATCCCAGTTCATGTTAGGCAGAGCCCCTCACTGACCATCTTCAAGAGGAATCTTGACGAGTGGATGGGTGATCGTAGGTTTACCCCTGGGATTACTTCTGTTTCACTGCTGGACAGAGGCACAGTAGTCTAACCTTAAAATGGGCAAAATAAACTCTATTCAAAGTGGGCGTAAGCCAAACAACTCTGGCTAGGCTTGTAAATGCCCTAGGGCAGATAGCCTAGTATGAACCTATGAACCATTTAACATCAGTCTCAGCGTTGTAAGATTTTGCTTCACTACAATCTTAGTTCAGAGTCTCTTCTCAAGTTATTCATCAACAACTCTATGGTATTTAATGACAGCATCTAAACCATCTAGCAAACAAACCCCTCATGTTCTGCCTTAGATGCACAATGACTATATCCTTCATTTATGTTACCACACTGTCATTTCATACTAAACATTTAAAAAGTAAGCTATCTGTACAAAAAAGTTGCCACCTTACCACTTTAATGTTATGGCTAACAACTATTGGCATAGATGTGAGACAGTGTTTGAATCATTGAGAGATCCTACAGTCTCAAAGCTTGTTATGATAATACACTAGTTACTTAAATAGAATCAATGAAGGGAAATCAGAATTGTGTATTTTGCCTGGGAATATACTCTTTTGCTTGTTACAGTATAAATATGCAGCAACCTGTTAAATCCAGTCATAAAATTAAGCAAACCTAAACCAATGGAAATATTATGCCATATTTATAGAACTTCATTCACCACTTACTTCACTGGCCATCACAAACAGCTTTGCTATTTCTCTGACTTTTCTTAGTGTAGTAGACACACAGAAGCTTAACAAACATAAGCAAACAAAGTCAGACAAAAAGTAGGTGCCGGTTTATTGTTTTGCTGGAGAAACAGCAATGTGTTCAGGACACAAGTAGAAAAATCATTTTAGTCCTCGCTCACCAACAAACAAGTAAGCAATCAAATAAGTAATAACAAAAAATAAGTAACAGGTACACGCCAACTTGGACATGAACATTGTATTTGTTTGTAATGTCTATGCATGTGTAACTTTAATGTTAGCAGTGTGCGTGTATAAGAAGAAGCTATCCAAGAGCTTGTAGAAGTGTATCCATTCTGAAAATGTGCAAGCCTGACTGCCATTTTGTAGTATGGTAAGCTGTTGAGATGTAAGCATGAATGTATGTAAGGTCTGTCAGTTTGCATATATTTTATGATGCTGCTACCCACCCTGATGTGTTTCTATGTATAAAGCATCACCTGGCAATACCAATATAATAGCGATTCCTTTTACACTTTTCAGTAGGCCTATACATTAGCAAGCCCAACATCAGCTGTCATTCATTCTATTTCCAAACATAAGATAAAATTGTCCAGTAATAGTAGTGGCTCCATGTGTTGACTGTTAAATTATACAATGAAGTCAGCATTGTTCAGTTACACCAGAAATGCGTCCATCCTCATTACTATGTACTGCAGCCATTTTTATTTAACTGCAAAACACAACCACACATCAGAAATGCAGAGGATGTTCATATAAATGTACCATTCCATTACCATATATATCAAATTATATGCAAGTACTACTACACTAAATACCTCCAGATGACTGATTAGCAGTTATCAGCACAACAGTTATGTTTTCGCTTTTCTCATAGACCTAAAATTCACAACCTTTTGAATTGCATTGCTACCACCTACTGCATTTATCCAATCTACTACCTTTTCAAAAAAAATCCAGTGTCAGTAACACTGTGGATCATACCACCAGTACCACTCACTATGGATCATACCACCAGTACCAATGGTTATTCTGTTACATAACATAAAACACTATGGATCATAGCACCAGTACCAATAATTACTCTGTTACTTGGCGTAATGGCGCATGCACTCACACACACATACACACACACACATTCATTTATGGGTTGTTCCATTAACGTTGTCAAAAGCATCTTTACATTTTCCATTAGAAGTGAAAATATCTAGTTAAGTAAACTAGAAATATTTTTACACTGTAGCTAAACTTATTTTCTCGAGTGCTCACATACATATTTGGGAGTAACAAACCAGCCACTTCATGTGGAAGCCTTGAACATATTTAAATTCAAATTTGCCTGGTTCCTCTGTTCAAACACAGCTTGTCAGAGAGAAACATTCCTACCATAATTCTTGCCTCCAGCCCTTCATATATCTTCCTTATTGACCCTATTATTCTATCTATGTACTGCGGTGGTGGTGCTGCGGTAGCGTTGTCATCTCACAGTAAGATGTTGTCCTGTTCGCTTCTCAGCTAGAGCGTCTTCTGTGTGGAGACATGCGTGAATGGGCGTACCTTCGATGAAGGTTGTGCGTCAGGGCCGGCAACTCGGCACGTAAAAATCTACTGCCAGTCATTAGCAGACCAGAGTTCCGCTGTGGCGACCCCTAACCGGGAAAAGCCGAAAGACACAACAACATTCTGTCTATCAGCAAATGCAGATGCTATCAATGACCTACTCCATAAAATCTCAGTTGTCTGTACTGAATGCTTTCTCTATATTAGGACCCACCAAAAACAGCAGCATTTTCGTTCATTTTGCTTCTATATGTTTAATCGGCATTCTACTGATATTCTCAAATGTTTGTCTTCCCTCCATGAAACCACACTGATCTACGTCTCTTTTCTAGGACTATCACTTTTGGTAACAGATTTGCCATTCTTTGTTAGTAGTGGTGGCACTGCCTTAGTCTACTCTAACCCCCTCAACTTAATTCCCCTCCAAATTCCAATTCCAAAACACTGAACTAACTGCTGGACTACTAAAGCTAAACAAGCACAAAAATATATGCTTCATTGCCCTCTATATCTCACCTGGTAACAATTGCTCAACTCTCGAAGAAATCCTCCTATGGGCATCCACCAATATTAACTATGAAACTTGTATCTTACGTGACATTAATATTGACTGGAATAAAATCATCAGCCACTCACCATCCCTATCCATCAATCTCTACAACTTTACCCAGTTAATCCACACCATCACTCGACCAAATACAACTAATCCCCCTGGAACCATTTTAGATTGGATCTTAGTCTCAAATCCTAATAAAATAACTAACTCTGGCACAATTCCTGATACCATTAGTGACCACCTCCCAGCCTTCATCCATCGCTCCACTAACTCTTCCCCATACCAGCATCAATACATTCACACTCATAACCTCACTAACTTTAACCCTACAACATTCTCAAACATATTCAAACAAATGAACTAGCAATCTCTAAATACCCTACCCCTTGACAAAGCCTTAGACTACTTCAACTCTATCTTCTTTGACACCCTAAACTCCCTAGCCCCTCTAAGATATAAAAGAATAAAAACTAACATAGCTCCATGGCTATCCAAACAAACAAAACAGGTTATGCACCAAAGGGACAAACTTTGGAAGCTCTACCAAAATAATAAACTGCCCAATAACCTGCTTCAATATAAACAGCTTCGTAACCTTGCAAAACAGCTAATAACCAAGGACAACAAATCCTACTATATCACACTCCAGTCCAATAACAATAAAAACCCAAAGCAATTCTGGAACTCAATAAAATTGCTCCTCCATCCAGGCTCAAAGAATAATCCCTGTCCAGACCCAAGTAAATCCAATCTGGAACTAGGCTCTGAATTCATTTCATTTTTCACCGAATCCATCTCTGCCCTTACCAAATCCTTAACTAACAATAACCCAACTGCCCATCACACTTCCCCCTCAAACCCATATAACAACCCTCCTCTACTGTTTGTGCTCAAACCCATCTCCACTAACTTCGTAAAAAGACTCCTATCCAAACATAAAAAGACTCCTATCCAAACTTAAACCATGTACTAACACTCCTGACAATATTCCCCCCTGCTACCTAAATTATGCTGCTGATGGTATTGCTCTCCCAATTAGCATCATCATAAACAGATCCATAACTGAATCCTATGTCCCTAAACTTTGGCGCACAGCTTATATCGTACCTCTACACAAAGGTGGCAAAAATACCAGTGTCTCTAATTTCTGCCCTATTGCCCTGCTCTCTCTACTCTCCAGAATCCTTGAAAAGTGCATCCACCACCAATTTATGCCATTCCTGACCCAAAACAGTCTCCTCACACCCACTCAGCATGGCTTCCGCCCTGCCCACAGCACCATTACTGGTCTTCTCTCCTTCCTTGAAACTGTCAATCAAGCCCGAAACTCGGGTCACTTAGTTTCTACCATACTACTAGATATGTCTAAGGCATTTGACACCATTTCCCACAAGCACTTACTCTGCCATCTCTCAAACCTTCACCTCTCACCAAAAACATTATCCTAGTTCTCCAGCTATCTATCTGACAGATCTCAGGCAGTCAAATGGAAGAACTCCACCTCTTCCTTCTTGCCTACCCCAACTGGAGTTCCTCAGGGATCCATCCTTGGGCCCGTGCTTTTCAACATTTTCATCAATAACTTTCACACTGCTATTCCTGACACACAAATTATTCAATATGCAGATGATTCTACCTTAATCTGCTCTGCTACTAACCTCTCCGAACTGCTGACAAAAACCCAAGTTGCATTCTCCGCAGCAGAAAACTGGATGCACCATAACCACCTCTCTCTCTCTCAATGCAAATAAATCTAAAATCCTACTATTCCCCCTCCTCTAAGACCTTTTCATTCAACAAAAATGATTTCAAAGTTCTTAGCCAAACTAACTCACCCATAGAAGTGGTGCCTTCTGCAAAACTCCTAGGCATAACTGTGGACGAACACCTCAAGTTCGACACACATATACAACAAAATATTAAAAAAAAACACCAAAAGCTAAGTATGTTGTATAGGAGCAATCACTTTCTCTCTCACTCCACTAGACCTACTCTAGCCACTACATATCTTCTCCCTTCCTTATTATACGGGGCTCCTCTCCTAACCAACCTGTCTGCCTCTACAACCTCCAAACTAGAAAACTGCTATAATAAAATCTCTAAATTTGCCACAAATTCAAAAAATTCCACCCACCACTGCCTCACCCTTAAATCATTACATTGGCTCGAACTTTCAAACCACCTTGACTACCTGCAGCTATCCACAGCACATAGACTTGTATTTCATCCTACAAAATGCCCTGCTCTAGCTAATATCCTTCCCCCTTATATTCCTAATAGAACACTTAGATCAGAGCACCAGAATCTAATTGCTATCCACAAGCCTAAGCGTCCTGCTGGCCAGTTTCTCCAATCATATGCTCTAGGCAAAAAATGGAATGCCCTCCCCACCTCATTAAGAACTACTCCTAACTCTGACAACTTCAAAACCCAAACTCTAACAACTTCAAAACCCAGTTTTTCAAACACCTGTCCACTAAATGGAAATGCACCTGCTTCCACCCTACTTAATCACCTTTCTAAGTCTATACCCTAGGGGGTCCCTTCTTTTCATACTTTAACTCTCTACAATCTCCCATAGTCTTATACCTATTACCCTTCGCAAGCTCCCTATAACTCCTTAACTTTACTCCCTCTAACCTTCTAACAATTACTACAACTATGCTCACATGAATCAACTTTGTAAATATTGTGAATAGTTTTCTACTTCAAAAACGTGCATGTTAAGCAAGCATATCCAAAATTTCCTCTCTTTATATATGTAACTGACTTCCACACTCAACACTTCAGTACCATTGCTTAAAGGAAACTGTATAACCCGTAACGTCTCTCTCTAGGAATTCTGCTAACTATGCTTGTGAATATTCTTATTTTTTAACTCTTTTTACAATTTTATCTTGTATACTCCTGTGTTTTATTGTAACGGATTTTGTACAATGCTTTCTTGGAGTTTTTCTCCCCAGACCTCCACTGAAAACGGGTCATTTTGGCCCAGTGGACTTCCCCGGTAACCAAACTGGAAATAAATAAATAGTATATAGACAAATACTTCATAATTATGATTTTAAATTAAAATCGGTCTTTGAAGCGGAGTCATAATGTTTTTTTACCCTTTTTGAACAATACAGCCACAACAGCTTTCTTCCAAGATGCTAGCATGCCCCCACCCCCTTTAAAATATTGCTAAGAAAAAGCTTCTACATCTTTATCATTTTCCTCTCTCCCAACTTGCAGGCTTCCATAGGAATGTTATAGATTCCCAGAGACTTTCCTGTTGATCGATTACACACCACCATTTTTATCTCATGCCTTCCTATTTTAGCTTTTTTTCTAAAACCTCATCTTCCTCTAACCTTGGCACAGTTAAGTCTTCCATAAGTATTTCTGTTTGTGTCTTTTCTTGTTTTCCCCATTCCTCTAGTTTATACAAATTTCCACAGAATTTACAAAATATCTCTAATACCTATACACAGGGTTTCTTATTTTCTTGTCATATGCTCCATAGGTCTGGCAACAGCCATTTCAAATTTCTGCTACCTATGTCATCATAACTGTTTTTTTCGCTCTGGAACTGGTATCAAAAATGCTCCCATTATAACAGCCTTCTTAAACTAATGCATATTATCCAACTGCTTCCTAATTTTTCCTTTGGACTCCTCAGTTCCTTCTTCTGCACTGCTTTAACCTTTGAAAACTCCTCTAAATAATTCTTAATAACTTTTCCCCATATTTCTCTCTCTCTCTCTCTCTCTCATTTTGACTTTTAAACTCCATCTTAATTTTAAATCACTCCTTAGCTATCCCTTCTGAAAACATGTCTGCCTTCTCTAATAACTTTTGAATAATGTCCAATACCCATTCCTTAAACTACTCTCTCTTTTTAGCACATAAGTAGGAAATCAAGTGTCTCATTTTTCCTTCATTACCTTGTATCTTTATCTTGGTCTTTATTGGTGTGTGATCTAAAACAGTTAGCTGATTCATTTCAAAGCTTCTAATTAAATACTAGTGTTCTTTTAAAATGTAATTTCTATCCAGTCAAGCATAGTTATTTTCCTAGGGAAAATAATATGTAAATTTTGTCTGAGTTCCTGCTACTAGTCGCACCTTCCATTCCAAATATTCTTGTTCTTCATCAGAAATCTATCCTCTTTGATTATGTTTTGCCTTGTACGTCCCCAGTAAACCTCATTACTGCAAATCAGATTCCCCAAGTGTTTCACTTCATTAAAAAATAAAAAAAGTCAAGAAACTAAATATATACAACCTTCAACCAAATGACTGTACTAAGAACTAAGTGACTATATAGTTTTCTGAAACTTTTTGATAGACCTCTTATTTGTTCCTTGCATGGACTGCAGAATCTCTCCTGCTAAAAGTTCAAATGTTGACTATTTTTTCCTCACAGTATGTACATTATTGCCTCTATGCATGGCAAGTGCTCAATTTTTATTTTTTTATTTATTTATTTTTTTTACTAACCATGCTGGTCTGAAAATGGTCAAAACGAATCTGTGTTCTGCTCCACTTGGAGCTACCATGAAGTCAAGAAGATGATACCTTGGTTTAAAATCTCATTTAAAGGATGGTATATCCTAAGGTTATCGGACCCATAATGCTGCACTGTAGTGTCAGAAAATTGAAAACCTAATCACCAGGAGTGGGAATGGAACCCACAGCTTTGAGCTTTGCGGTCTCCAAATACAAGTGGATTACTTTTTGAGTCACTGTTACTAGTTAGTTATGAGCATTCTATTAAATGTGTTGCTTCTGCTATGAATACCTTTGGTCTAGCTATGAGAAACAATATATCAAAGAATCAAATAGAGGAGGCAAAGTTGAATGTGGGCAGTTAATGGCCTGTGTTTCACTACTTCTCGTGTAGGACAGGGCTGAGGTGCTCTCTGCAAATGCATCTCTGCCTAGTAAATGTTCGTATTTTTTTGTAAGAAAAGAGCATTTATAGGGCAACAAAACAGACAGAAGCCATGCACATACCCACTTCATGAGCAATGCTTTTGTGCATTCTTGGCATGGAATATTTAGGGTAGCTCTCACTACTAGCATCTAGTACGCAAGGACTGTGTGGTGTTGCATGAGGCTGCAGATAATTACCCAGTACTTAATGTTTTCTTCCTACATAAGAAGGACCCCTTAATATTGGATTTTATCAGGTTGTATATGCAATAATAAAGATATTTTGGTCAGGTGGTCTGAGGTGGTACTGGTTCTGTGATTTGCTACAGGACCCTCTGTCTGTGGTAGCAGGTCTTTCTACTAATATGACCAGAAGCTTGCTTCATATTTACGTCATAAAAACATTTATTCACTCACACCCACACTGCATTCTTACACACGCAAGATCGCTCTCACTTCCCCCGATCTCTCACACACACACACATTCCCTTCTATATTCATAAACACATTCATTCACACAAACTTTCTCTTCTGCATTCATACACACATTCACTCAGGCACGCAGACAGAAAAATCTCTCACACACAGTCCCTTATGCATTCATACATACATACTTTCTCTTCTGCATTCATATACACACGCAAGATCGCTCACTTTCTCCCGATCTCTCACACACACAGTCTCTTCTGCATTCATACACACATTCACACACACATTCACTCAGACACGCAGACAGAAAAATATCAGACATACCCACGTGCACACTGTTATGGTGGTAGGCCTCCCGATGTCCCAGTTGTAGAAAAGCTCCCCTTACACCAGCTGCAGCACGCCAAAGCTCTCAAATGTCCTGCTTTGGTGCCTTGAAGACCACATTGCCACCACACTGATTGAGAAAGGGGATGGGCATGATAGAAACCGTTATCTGTTCTGGGGAATCCATACAGTTCTGGCACCCAAGAAAGTATTCAGATTTTACAGGCCATACTTGGCGGTTTCGTAAAAGTTTGCTTTTCTGGTAAATCCATGTAGGAATGAAGACAGGAAATAATCAGTGACATTTTAATTACAGACTTCATATCCTACAGAAAATTTTACAAATACAAATGCAAAATATTATGGGTTGAGAGGTAGATCAGCAATACTTGCATTTATTACCTCAATGCAGTTTTAATTCACAGTATTCTACCCCTCGGTCCGGTGATGTCAGGTCAAAAATGCTCCCATTATAACAGCCTTCTTAAACTAATGCATATTATCCAACTGCTTCCTAATTTTTCCTTTGGACTCCTCAGTTCCTTCTTCTGCACTGCTTTAACCTTTGAAAACTCCTCTAAATAATTCTTAATAACTTTTCCCCATATTTCTCTCTCTCTCTCTCTCTCTCATTTTGACTTTTAAACTCCATCTTAATTTTAAATCACTCCTTAGCTATCCCTTCTGAAAACATGTCTGCCTTCTCTAATAACTTTTGAATAATGTCCAATACCCATTCCTTAAACTACTCTCTCTTTTTAGCACATAAGTAGGAAATCAAGTGTCTCATTTTTCCTTCATTACCTTGTATCTTTATCTTGGTCTTTATTGGTGTGTGATCTAAAACAGTTAGCTGATTCATTTCAAAGCTTCTAATTAAATACTAGTGTTCTTTTAAAATGTAATTTCTATCCAGTCAAGCATAGTTATTTTCCTAGGGAAAATAATATGTAAATTTTGTCTGAGTTCCTGCTACTAGTCGCACCTTCCATTCCAAATATTCTTGTTCTTCATCAGAAATCTATCCTCTTTGATTATGTTTTGCCTTGTACGTCCCCAGTAAACCTCATTACTGCAAATCAGATTCCCCAAGTGTTTCACTTCATTAAAAATAAAAAAAGTCAAGAAACTAAATATATACAACCTTCAACCAAATGACTGTACTAAGAACTAAGTGACTATATAGTTTTCTGAAACTTTTTGATAGACCTCTTATTTGTTCCTTGCATGGACTGCAGAATCTCTCCTGCTAAAAGTTCAAATGTTGACTATTTTTTCCTCACAGTATGTACATTATTGCCTCTATGCATGGCAAGTGCTCAATTTTATTTTTTATTTATTTATTTTTTTTACTAACCATGCTGGTCTGAAAATGGTCAAAACGAATCTGTGTTCTGCTCCACTTGGAGCTACCATGAAGTCAAGAAGATGATACCTTGGTTTAAAATCTCATTTAAAGGATGGTATATCCTAAGGTTATCGGACCCATAATGCTGCACTGTAGTGTCAGAAAATTGAAAACCTAATCACCAGGAGTGGGAATGGAACCCACAGCTTTGAGCTTTGCGGTCTCCAAATACAAGTGGATTACTTTTTGAGTCACTGTTACTAGTTAGTTATGAGCATTCTATTAAATGTGTTGCTTCTGCTATGAATACCTTTGGTCTAGCTATGAGAAACAATATATCAAAGAATCAAATAGAGGAGGCAAAGTTGAATGTGGGCAGTTAATGGCCTGTGTTTCACTACTTCTCGTGTAGGACAGGGCTGAGGTGCTCTCTGCAAATGCATCTCTGCCTAGTAAATGTTCGTATTTTTTTGTAAGAAAAGAGCATTTATAGGGCAACAAAACAGACAGAAGCCATGCACATACCCACTTCATGAGCAATGCTTTTGTGCATTCTTGGCATGGAATATTTAGGGTAGCTCTCACTACTAGCATCTAGTACGCAAGGACTGTGTGGTGTTGCATGAGGCTGCAGATAATTACCCAGTACTTAATGTTTTCTTCCTACATAAGAAGGACCCCTTAATATTGGATTTTATCAGGTTGTATATGCAATAATAAAGATATTTTGGTCAGGTGGTCTGAGGTGGTACTGGTTCTGTGATTTGCTACAGGACCCTCTGTCTGTGGTAGCAGGTCTTTCTACTAATATGACCAGAAGCTTGCTTCATATTTACGTCATAAAACATTTATTCACTCACACCCACACTGCATTCTTACACACGCAAGATCGCTCTCACTTCCCCGATCTCTCACACACACACACATTCCTTCTATATTCATAAACACATTCATTCACACAAACTTTCTCTTCTGCATTCATACACACATTCACTCAGGCACGCAGACAGAAAAATCTCTCACACACAGTCCCTTATGCATTCATACATACATACTTTCTCTTCTGCATTCATATACACACGCAAGATCGCTCACTTTCTCCCGATCTCTCACACACACAGTCTCTTCTGCATTCATACACACATTCACACACACATTCACTCAGACACGCAGACAGAAAAATATCAGACATACCCACGTGCACACTGTTATGGTGGTAGGCCTCCCGATGTCCCAGTTGTAGAAAAGCTCCCCTTACACCAGCTGCAGCACGCCAAAGCTCTCAAATGTCCTGCTTTGGTGCCTTGAAGACCACATTGCCACCACACTGATTGAGAAAGGGGATGGGCATGATAGAAACCGTTATCTGTTCTGGGGAATCCATACAGTTCTGGCACCCAAGAAAGTATTCAGATTTTACAGGCCATACTTGACGGTTTCTCGTAAAAGTTTGCTTTTCTGGTAAATCCATGTAGGAATGAAGACAGGAAATAATCAGTGACATTTTAATTACAGACTTCATATCCTACAGAAAATTTTACAAATACAAATGCAAAATATTATGGGTTGAGAGGTAGATCAGCAATACTTGCATTTATTACCTCAATGCAGTTTTAATTCACAGTATTCTACCCCTCGGTCCGGTGATGTCAGGTCAAAAGGCAATATTTGCTTCAGTATCAGTACTCAATAGTACAATTTCAGTGGTCACTGCTCACTTTCAATTGATGGCTTTGGGTTACGACTATGATGGCTTTCTAACCAACGTGCCTAATATTCAACAGAGATGCGGTTGGAGGAGGATGTCATTTTAAAAAAAAAAAATCACATGACTGCAACCTCCAGTTGCATCTCTGAATTTAGATTAGGTGTGTTTAGTGACGGTATACTTTGTAAAGAGAAGAAGCTGAAGTGTGGGAGTTAAGTGACTTCTTTTTCTAAACAGAATAGTCATGTTTTTGCGGCACACCTCTGGACCTCTTGCGGCCACCTGTTGAAAACCCCTGGTTTACTGTAATACCCCAGGATGTTGGCTTACAGTGGTTTGAGTAACAATTGTTTTCAATGTTAATCTGAGTAATACTACCATCAATGCATGTGTTACATTAATGGAGGTAGTATTAAAAACAATTTTGTATATTTTGAAGGCCAAACTTATAAGCAGACAAATGGGGTAGCAGTAATGGGTGCTGCATGCGCCCCCAGTTTTGCAAATGATGTTATGGCCAAATGGGAAATGGATTATATATTTTATCTAGCATGTATGCCAATAGTTGGTCACTTTACATTGTTTTGGACGATGGTTTTATATTTTGGGTTGATACCATGGAGAAAATGACAGAATTCTTAGACAACATTAACAATACTGTAGATTTTTGGATGTTTTCTTCACAATGTAATGCAACGAAAATCTCCTTTTAGATGTTGAGATTGCTAAGGATCCTTGTCAGTAATTGTTTTTATTTTGCAATCTATTGGAAACCAACATTCTCCAATACATACTTACCCTTCTCAAGTTGGCATCCCAAGCATAAAAAGAAGGCTGTTGTTAAGGGCCAGTTGGTGCGTATGGCCAGAATGGTCTCAAATACGGACATGTTTTTTGTAGAAATAGAGTATGTACTTGACATGTTCCAAAAAAGAGGGTACTCTGAAAGGTTTTTAAAGAATATGTATGAGGAGGAGGTAGCTAAAAGAAAGTGCTTTTTTATACCCCTATTCTCAGAGGGGTTGGCCCTGATGTGGAAAACCAGACAGTAGTACACCCCATAGTTGAACCAAGTAGTAAAAACAGTTTTAGAAACTGTTTTATTACAACCTTCACGGTGGATAGCCATCAAATATATGACTGTTTATTTAAAAACTGGGAAGTGCTTTTAGGTGACGGTGACTTGGCGGAATAGTTAGGTGAAAAACCTTTGATTTGTATATAAAAAAGGAAGATCTCTTAAGAATTATTTGGAAAGGAGATTGAGCACTTCTACAAATAATGGCATGTCTGGTACAACAAAATGTGGAACATGTTCTTCATGTCGATGTATCAATACTGCTGATGCATTCACTATAAATAATTACATTTATGTAAAAGGCAGTTATTCGTGTAACATATCAAGTATCGTGTATTTATCAATACTGCTGATACAGTCACTATAAATTACATTTATGTAAAAGGCAGATGTTCATCGTGTTACCCTCCTGCAGTCATCACACTTGGGTTATCCTGCCGTCAGGCGGTCCCGCAGTCGGCCCAAATTCCAAAGTCTTGGTCCGGTGTCGATTGCTGTCACTTCTTCCCTGACGTCAGTGTGCCAGGGGTATATAAGAGGCATCCAACACCATTTTCTTCAGGTTTTTCTTGCCACGCGGTGCCCGAAACAGAAGCAGTTCACAAGTGCCGGTCGGCCGACACCTGAGATTTTCGATTTGAATTTCAGTCCGAAGTCTTCAATAAAGCTAAGTACCCCTATTGGGGAACATTTTCTTGCCTCAGTCCGATGTCAGAAAAAGTTAACAATTGCATTTCTTGTGGGAAGCAAATACCTCATAAGGACTTCCATTCCTATTGTATTCCTTGCCTAGGCCCAGACCACGATGTCACAGGTTGTCGGTTTTGTGCTAGGTTTAATAAACGAACTATCAAATGGCATTTTGACTTCGCACGGCATTACTTTGGTTTGGAAATTTCATTATATCATGCCGTCTGAGCAGAAGACGACTGCCATACATAAAAAAACCCAAGGATAAGGACAGGCAGCCTAGGAACAAGCCAGACTCCGAGGCCTCAGCTGGGCCTGTCACCGGTTCTCCGGTTTTCAGTGAGGTGCCTACGCAGCCCCCCTGACGACCGCAGAACTGGAACCCCAAACAGCTGCGGATTCCCAATCGGAACCTACTAGGCCGACGCAGCCATCTTCCGACACCGGAGCAGAAGTAGACACCGGTGCAATGGAAACACCTTTGGTTGCAGAAGGTGTCTTCACTCAGACTACACACCATTAAACCTTATGCTAAGCTTAAAACGCCTTTAAAATCTAAGAAAACTGTACATCAGTCTACAGTTCAAGGCCCCATGCCTAAGAAACAGATGCTTAAGATGGCTGAAGATTTGATTACCCTTATCAGGGGTTCCCATCCCCCTCCTGATAAAAGACCAAGACAAGAGGAGGTTTATGCATCCTCTGACCATGTTTCACTCTCCTCAGATTCTACTGAGGAACAGGATTACACCTTTTTCCACCTTATGAAGACTCTGATGCTGAAGACTCTATTCCCTCAGCATCTCCCCCTGAAGACTTCTCCTTTGGGGAAACTTTACATACCATGAGGGAACATTTCCACTGGGAAGGCCAGGATTACTCAGATTCTAAGAAAAGGCTCCGAGAGTTCCTTTTACTACCCCAGCACAGACATCTTGCTATCCCTCCTGTTTTAGATATCGTGGATGATGTTTACTTGGGGTCTAGTTTAAATCCAGACTCTCTACCTCCTTCTCCAGCCAAGCCAGACAGATACTACAGAGTACCTGACTCACACAAATTCCTTTATAAAAGCCCTGTAGCTGACCCAGAAACAATTTCCCAGGGTCCTAAGGGAGCTAAAGCTTCTATGGCTAAAAATCCTGTGCCCTCTGAGAAGGATTCCAGAGCCCTAGCTAGATGGGGAAGGAAAATATACACCTCAGCAACTCTGGCTATGAGAGCATTAAATTGCCAGTTTCACATGTTGAAATATCAGCAATTCCTAATGTCTCAGTTAAAACAAAAAATGAGCACACATTCAGAACAGTCTGAATTCAAGGAAGTGCAGGATCTGTTGCATGCAGCTGAACAGGTGGACAAACATACTTTACAATGCGGATTTGATTCATTGGAAGCTTCCTGTAGAGCAGCTGTTACTGGCTCTGTCATACGTAGACATGCTTTGCTAAAAGAACAAACCCTTCCTGACCATGTTAAAGCAAAATTATTGGATGCACCTTTACAGCAGGATGTATTCTTTGGTGTCAAAGCAGAAGAGGTTTTAAAGAAAATGGAGGATAAGGCAAAGTCTATGCAAAAGGTCAAGGATTTTTTGCAGGTACAACCCCCTCGTTTCAGCAGAAAGTGGCCAACAAAAAACTGGTCCTTTCCAGCTTCTGACAGATCACAGAGGGGCAAATACAGATGCCCAAGGGGCAGAGGTCAGTCACAGGGCCCTTACAAACCTCGCCAATGGGGTACTGCTACCCAGAAAGGAGGAGAAGACAGGCCCCAAGCTAGCAGAAGAAAAACGCATTGACTCTATCCTCAAACTACCAAGCAAATCTCTCCTGGCAACTCCCTTGGGAGGAAAACTAGCATTTTTTTGCAGACAACTGGCACATCATCACAAAAGACAAATGGGTACTTAACATTGTCTCTCAAAGATAAAGATTCCACTATCATACCTTACCAAGGATCAAAGGAATGCCAAACCTGCCACCAAATCAATGGGCAGAGGCACAAAAACAAATTACAGCTCTCATGAACATGAGAGCCATTCAACAGGTACCTACACAGGAGCAAGGACAAGGATTTTACTCAAGACTCTTCCTAGTCCCAAGAAAGGACAAAGCATGGAGACCCATTCTGGATCTTTCATTTCTGAACACCTATCTGCAAGTACCAAAATTCAAGATGCTAACACTACAGCAGCTTCTTCCCATGCTGGGCAAGAATGCTTGGCTAGTCACTTTGGACCTCAAGGAGGCATACCTGCATGTCCCTATCGGACAAAATTGCAGAAGATACCTCCGCTTCATTGCAGGTTCAACGCATTATCAATTCTCTGCACTGCCCTTTGGCTTATCTACTGTGCCCAGGGTCTTCACAAAATGCCTGGCACCAGTAATTGCATACTGCAGACGAAGAGGAATTCAAATATACCTATACATGGGCGACTGCCTTATATAAGCAGAAAGCAAGGACATTCTTTTAAAGCATCTGGCATTTGTCAAACACCATCTAAGTTGCCTAGGGTACACAGTAAACGAAAATAAATCAAAACTAGTGCCCTCACAAAACATAATATTCCTGGGTGCCAGCTTGAATACAACGGCCCAGATGGCTTATCTCACGCCAGACAAGCAATGACAGCCGATTCAATATTTCAAAATAATGGAAACAAAGACCCAACTCCCTGCAAGAAAAATTCTTCAGGCCTTGGGATTCATGGCATCTTGCATACTACTAATACCATTTGCAAAACTGCATATGAGGAAATTACAATGGTACCTGAAAACTGTATGGACTCAACACAGCCACAGCTTGGAAACAATGATACCACTCATTCCCTGCCTTCAACAGGAGTTTCTATGGTGGGCACAGGCATGTCACCTCAACAAGGGTAAGCCTTTCACCTTACCCACAGCCAGGCAAACTATGACAACAGATGCATCGGACTATGCCTGGGGAGCACACATGGCAGGGCAGTACATTCAGGGCAAATGGACTACAGATCAGAGGCATCTGCATATCAATCAAAATGAAATGCTAGCAGTACAGAATGCCCTAACAGCTTTCAAGGACCTTCTACACCCAGGACAACTAATAATAATAAAGACGGACAATACCACAGTAATGTGGTACATAAACAAGCAAGGGGGCACACATTCCTACCCTCTATGCAGACAAGCAATGACCGTGTGGAACACTGCACTGTCTTACCAGGTTCAATTACAAGCACAATTCCTGCCAGGAAAGAAAAACACATTGGCAGACGACCTAAGCAGAAACATCATGGATCCACACGAATAGAAACTAGATCCACAAGTATTTGCAATGATAGCTCAAAAATGGGGACGCCCAGACATAGATCTGTTTGCAAGCCCCCACAACCACCAACTTCAAAAATTTTGCACAAGGACCTTCCACCCACTAGCTTGGAAAGTGGATGCCCTCTCATTCAGTTGGAAAACATTTAACAGTGTATGCCTTCCCTCCACTGCCTCTTCTAGCAAAGGTACTGCTGAAAGTCAGATTAGAGAGGCCACAAATAATGCTCGTTGCACCAGACTGGCCACGCCAGCATTGTTATCCAATTTTAAGGAACATGGCCCAAGGCCCATCATGGATTTTGCCAGAAATTCCTCACCTGCTCACCCAGGGAGACAATCAGATTCTACGCAGCCAGCTCAAGACTTTAAACCTGGCTGCATGGCCAGTTACCTAAACAACCAGCCAACACCTTTATCCAAAGCTGTTATGGATGTCATTCTGGAGGCCAGGAGGCCCAGCACCAGGAAAACCTATTCAGACAAATGGAAAAGATTTTGCGCCTTGAACCAGGCTAAAGGCCAAAATCCCCTTGATCCAAACATCCCTCAGATTCTACAATATTTAACTGAGATGTTACACAAAGGACTTTCCTTTTCATCTGTTAAGATCCACGCCTCAGCAGTTTCAGCTCATTACAGCACGGATCCTCATTTATTCTCACATCCACTCCTAAGACAGTACCTCAGAGGGGCTAAGAAGACCACCAAGGAGAGCTCCAGTACCTACTTGGGATCTCAACTTTGTTCTGGAAAAGCTTACAATGCCACCCTTTGAACCAGCTTTTTCAGCAGATTTAAAATTTCTTTCATGGAAAACTGCCCTACTACTAGCAATAACCTCAGCTAGAAGAGTCTCAGAGCTACAGGCACTAATGGCAGTGGAACCTTTCCTCATTTTTCATCAAGACAGAGTCTCTCTACAAACTAACCCTTCCTTTATGCCAAAGGTGGTATCCAGTCTGGTCCTAAACCAAAACATTCACTTGCCCACCTTCTTCCCAAATCCCCAGAACAAAGGAGAAAGACTCCTGCACTCTTTGGACATTCACAGGCGATTACGTTACTACTTAGATAAAACTAAGGCTTTCAGAAAAACTGACCAGCTCTTTGTAGCCTATGCTACAGGATCACAAGGAAAAGCCATCTCAAAACAGACCATTTCTAAATGGATAGGGCATTGCATACATTTCTGCTACACACATCATGAGAAACCAGTACCTGCTAACATTAGGTCCTACTCCACCAGGGCTACAAGCTGCATCAGCAGCCTTTCTCAGGGGAGTGCCAACCAAGGATACTCTGGAAGCTGCAACTTGGAGTTCACTGCACACCTTCACCAAACACTATCACTTACCTCTATACTTTAAGACTAGAGCTGGTTTTGCCACTGCAGTTTTGCAGGGCCTACTAGCTTCTTCTAACCCTGTTTGACTCCACCTCCCATCCTTAGCTTTGGGATTCAACCCAAGTGTGATGACTGCAGCAGGGTAACACGCTGAACATAGTACAGTTTTGTACCCACCATAAATGTAGATGTTCGAGTGTTCACCCTGCTGCAGTCCAGGTTACCCTCCCTCCATCCCCTCTGAACTAATCTCTACCACTCTATCCTATACTACCTCTGTGGTGTATTTGCTTGTGCCTAAGGGTTTTGTTTTATTTGTATATAGTTACATGTATGTGTATGTGTGTGTGGGTGTGTACATATATATATATATATATATATATATATATATATATATATGTGTGTGTGTGTGTGTGTGTGTGTATATATATATATATATATATATATATATATATATATAATATTATTATTATATTTTTTTTTTTTTTTTTTTTGCCTACCTATTGGGGGCACCTGACATCTGGGGCAAGAAAAACTGAAGAAAATGGCGTCGGATGCCTCTTGTAGACCCCTGGCGCACTGACGTCGGGGAAGAAGCGACAGCAACCGACGCCGGACAAAGACTTTGGAATTCGGGCCGACTGCGGGACCGCCTGACGGCAGGATAACCCAAGTGTGATGACTGCAGCAGGGTGAACACTCGAACATCTACATTTATGGTAGGCACAAAACTGTACTTTATTCTTGTAACACATCCAGTATTGTGTATTTAGCACAGTGTAACCAATGTGCTGCATTTTACATTGGAAAGAGTAGTAGGAAATTCAAGAAGCGAGTATATGAGCATGTCTCAGATGTACAGATGCCTTATACAGACACATAGAGAAAAATGTAACTCGGTTTTAATTTTTTATTTTATTTTTTTTTCATTTATTTTATTTATTTAATATTTGTTAACCGGGAAAGTCCGACTTGGAACAAAGCCAATTTTCAGCGGAGGCCCGGGGAGAAATTCTCCAGACACATTTCTTTGTAATTTTTTAATTCTAGAACAAGTTTAAAGATGCTCAGGGATGGATTATTGAGGAACATCCTAGATAAAAACATTAATTTGGCAATTACTGCTTAATGCTTGTAAACACCCTTGTATCAGTGAATTTTGTTCTATTTCAGCTTTGTTGAAACTGAAATTTATGTAATGTAATTACCTGTGGCGTAATTTTTGTTTGGTCCTTTTTACATGTGATTTGTAATGAGGGTATATATGGTTTTTTGGGAGTTTTTACGAAAGCGCTCGACCATTTAATACATTTTGCTACTGAGAAGAAACTGCACTGTTACTTTTGTTCTGAGTTTATTCTGCCTTGGTGTGAACAAGACCTTGTTCCTCCCTGTTTGATATACCACATCGGTGTGAACACCTTGAGAGGGCTTGGAGAGAAAAGAGGATGAAAGGCCCGAACAACCAGCAGAAGAGCCCTCATCTCTGACATTGATGTGTTGCTCTTGCTGATGAGGCAACCACACCCCCTGTACCTATAGTGAGCCAAATGTCACCCCCATCCCATGTCTGAAGCATCTGTGAACAATTCTTGAGAGGGAAGAGGTGGATAAAAAAAGGGTTCTTCGATTTGGAGAATGCTGAATCCACTGGTAACGTTCCTGTCTGAGATGAGGAAGAAAAGGAACTAGAGTCTAGAGGATGTGCATGTTGGAGCCGCACTGACTACAGAAATCACTGAAACCTTCTTTTGTGAAGTTTGGCCAGAGGGAGCATCAAAATGGTGGATGCCATGAAACCCAGAGCTCTCAAACTATCTGGTGGTAATGAAGCCAGAGGAAGAGAAGTTTGAAAGAAAGAAATGAGAGTTAAGGCCTTTGGAAGGGGGCAGGAGTGCAAGCATTGGCACCATCTGTATCCTGCAATCCAGAAAATACATGATCCTGAGAAGGAGTCAGAGAAGACTTTTTGAAACTTATAGTGAACCCCAGGCTCTGAAGAAGGGAAATGGCATAATGAAGATTTTGCAAAAGGGTCTTTAGGAGAGGACACCTGAATCAACAGGTTGTCTAAGTAAATAAATGTTTAGATCCCTTGAAGCCTGCAAAAAGCAATCACAGGAGCAAGGTATTTGGTGAACACCCTTGGGGTAGTAGAAAGGCCAAAGCGGAGAACTGTAAATGCCAGGAAGCAACAGAGAAATGCAAAAACTTTGTGAAAAGGGGATAGATTAGAATATGAGCATCCTTGTGATCCAGAGATGACATATAGGCCTGAGGGAGCAAGAGAGAAACAGAATCTGAATGAACAACATCTGAAAGGAGGGCACTTTTAGAAAAGTGTTTAGATGAGAGAGGCCTAGAATAGGTCTCATGTGCCCTCTTTTTCTGGGCACTCGAAACAGTTTGGAGTAGAACTCTCTTCCCTCTTAGGAACACTGGTACCTCTTGAATAATACCCTGACTCAAGAGATTTTGAAGAACCTCTGGGGGGAAAAAGGGACGTTGTTCCCGAGGAGGCTGAGAAATACCTATAAAAGGAGGATGAGGTTTCCATACCATGAAGTACCACTGACAAATAGACAGAACACAAGAATCCTGAGATATCAACGGAAAGTGAGGAATGCATTTGGGAAGAGACGGAGAGTCGTACAGCACCTGGTTTGTCTAGAAAAGAAAGATTAGGAGTTCCTGAAAAACTGAGTATCCTTAGCAGAAGGAGCCAATTTGCCACTTTTCCTACCTTTAGTAGAAGTACAGGATTGCCTACAAACAAAGACTGGTTTAGTGGGTTAGTTTCCCTGAAATTTAGGAGAAACAAACTCACGTTTAAGCTCCTGTAAAGCCTTGCCCGTATCCTGAAGGGACTTAAATAAACCAGCAGCAGCTTCCCCAAAGAAAATTTTAGGATCCAGAGGAGCATCCATCAAGTAGAGGTTGAAGCCGAAGACAAAAATACCTCCTCAACACTGAACCAAAAACAGCAGCCCTAGAAGAGGCATCTGCTGCATCATAACTACATTTTTTGTAGAATGATTAATGACTTGAGAGGAAGTCCCTAGCAAGGAAAGAACAGAAGTTTTACCCTTGGAGTCTGGAAAATCAGAAATAAGTTGACAGGCTTGAGGAAGAAGAGCCAACTCCTGCTACCTTAGCTTACAGGGCTATTCATTATAAGACCCATATGTCTAGGCAGAAGTGTAAACGTTTTTCCAACCTTTCCATAGTTCTGCTGTCCTTGTCAGAAGGCAATAACTCGAGCTATCTCAGTTGCTTCCTTCACCCATAAGAGGGTACAGACATGACAGGGGTCAGCAGCAGGAGATTTTTATATAGGAAAGAACAATCCTCAGGCACCCTTTAAAAGCAGTCAGGCTTCTTGGGAGCAGGGGGCAGAGAATTGGGCACATGAGAGGCATTGGAAAAAGCATCCGGCAAAACAGGCGGAATAACCACAGGTTTAGAGGTTCCTGTTGTAGAAACTTATACTTTTTTATGGATGTTGAGACCTGAGCACAATCCCACTTAAAAAATCCATTATCGTAGTGTGTGTTCCCAAAGGAAATTTCCACCAAAAATAACATCAGGACTAGTAGATTCCTTCTCCTCCTCCACCTCTAATCCGTACTATGAAAATGAGTTCAACTGGCAGAAAACAGATGTAGGTAAACACAGACTACCACCAGTCTGAACATATCTTTTTACCAAAGTAGTTCTGATATATGGTGGGCCTGAATGTCACCTTTATGGTCTGTGCTACGCAAGGAACATTTGGGTGAAATTCGACATACTTTCTAAAAGCAACAAGTAGTCTTTTTGGTAGACTGGCTGGACTTTCAGGCTTCCACATTAGGGAATCTCATCTGTTAAGAATACTGCAGCAGTAAATGTAAGGACATGCAGGCTTATCAGATAAAGAAGGATTCTGGGCCACAGTAATCTGAGAAGCCATAACAGAGGGGGCCAGCCTCCCACCCTTCCTGCCCTTGGAGGCCTGGCAGGGTTGCTTGTGAACAAAAGCCGATCTAGAAGGCTAATTCTCTAAAACTTAAGGATAAGAGAGACAAAAATATATGTTTATGGTCTTGCAAGGCTTTGCCTTTCCTTTGAAGAAAGAAGAAACTTAGACAAGTCAGTAGCAACAGTCTCAAAAAGATGAGTATTATCCAAAGGAGCATCCAACAACTTGACCTTTAATGTCACCAGGAAGAGATTGGAGGAGAAGCCAAGATTAATGCCTCCTTATGGACCCAAAAGTTGCAGCCCTAGAAGAGACATCAGCAGCATCATAGCTACGTTTTGATCTGCTTCTCAAGTGTCGCGCAACTCAGAGTATACATGGTCATGTGGGTCTATCATGTGGGTCTAGTAATTAATAGCACTAAAGGCTGAAGTAGAAGCAGTGTGAACTTTCTTGCCAATCCTCTCCATTGCCCTGCTATCCTTTATCAGAAGGCAAAAGTTTGGAAGAGGGCAAATGTTTAGAAGGTTTGTCAGAAGAAACTGACACCAGAGCAGGGTCAGCAAAACATTTAAATAAAAATAGGTTCTAGAAGGTTCCTGAGGATTGTCTGGTTTCTTATTAGCAGGAAGCTGAGAATCAGGAGACTTGGAAGCTGCAATGAAAGTATCTAATAAGGCAGCCAACAAAGGAGGAACTACTGTTTTTTTTTTTTTTTTTTTAGGAGAATCCACCAGAAGCAACTCGTAATATCTTCTCTGAATATCTGACACTTGAAGAATCCCACTTACAGAATTCCATCATCCTGTGTTGTTTGAAGGACACTTCCATTTTGCTGTAAGCTTTGGGAACCGGCACATCTCAGAAGAGGGTGACTACCTGTAGGGTATTGGCTGTACTGCCTTCTCTTGCCAGATGTTAAGGGGGAACCGTGGATTTATCTTGGAGGGTCCTAGAGGGGTTTTGCAGATACTGGTTAGGGAGGAAGTTCCGGATTCTCTCCTCTAATCTTTTCTGTGGAAAAACAAATCTACATGTTTGGATGAGGGGGCATTTATAGCCACCGTGAGGTGTCATCCAATGCAGAAAGGTACTGAATTTGTCAAATATGGCAAATTCACCACCTGTTCATTGGAATGGGTGCATACAGTAGCAGTGTATTTTCAGATTTTATACATAGCATCTGTTTTTGAAGTTTGCTGTTTCGTTCTCCAACTTGACTGGTAATGCCTTTAACTGTTTGAACGACAGTGAGAGAGAGCCACTTCTCTTTCTTTGTAATCATTGGGCGAAGCACATTTTGGCTGTGAGCTTGGCAACAGCCCATTTGGTGATCATTTAAAATGAGGTTTTATAAAATGGCCTGTCCATTCTCTGCCTACATTTTTTTTCTGAATCTTGTGCTGGCTGACGCGTATTGCATTTTGTTGTGATTGCATCTTCTGCCTTCCTGCTCTGAATGATGCCAAAAACATGCTTCTTATATTGCCGATGTTGCTCTGCTTTACTTATCTGTGGAATAATGTTTTTTTTTTTTTTTTTTTTTTTCCTGCCATCTGCAAAGCTAGTCACTTTACTATCCCATTCTCTTTTGTTGATCCAAGTTCTTTTAAATGGCCTGGCTGGGTGGTTTGGCCTCCTGCCTGCTACACATTTTTGTTTGTTTTACTTGAATTTGCAGTTAACAGAAAATGGTTCCTATCCCCTTCTGACTTCCATGACTGTTTGACCTTTCCTACCACAGTGTGGTTTCCACCTTCTCCCACATTGAAATACTGTCAGGAAAATGTTAAATTATGGTACCTGGTGAGAATGCACTTCCACCCCATCCATATCCGAGATACTGTAATTGTATGTCATCCCTGGCCCAAGTACTGTCATAAATGCCCTGCCTCCTGCAACTATGTTCTTGTCACCATTTACCTAGCGATGTTCCAAACCTCGGTAGCATTACTTTTACCTAGTGACATCTCAAACCTCAGTAACATTATTCCCTCTCTAAACCTCAGTAACATTATTCCCTCTCTTTTCTTGTGCCCATGTATACTTTCTTAGGATTTATGTTGCAAAATTTATTAACCACTATTCCTATGTCCATTGCGGCGTTCTCTTGTTTTTGTTTTAATACTTGTTATCCTGCTCTTTTTCACTGTGAATATGCCCACATATTCATCTTCTATCTACTGTTTCATTTTGTTTGACAAATAGTAAAGACTTGTGTGCTGAAAATATATCAGGATGCAACAAACACTTGGAAGTTGTGTTCCGCAGCGCACTCCAGACACTAGCTGAATGCTTCTTGTCGTCCCTGTGGTTTGCCTTGCTTGTCCTGCTTTGGCTCAGGGGACTGACTTTTTGTGGTCAAGGACAAAAGCAGCTTGTTCCTCTTGCCTTGTTGGTTGCATTTTGCACGTTTGGCTAGACATAGCCTATACTTGTTTTCATTTAGTATCCTCCCTGCTTACCACTTTTTCTTACTTATTGGACAAGCTTTCTTTTTCCTTAAAAACAAATGCAAAAAAACTTCTCCTGGTGTCATGCTTTCAATATGTGTCATGTCACCTTCTTCCTGTTCTAGCTGCTGCTTTAACTGCACTACCTTACCTTTACACTGTTCTGCTACATCTGGTTCATTTTGGCAGGGTTAGAGTTGTACATCCATTAGATTTGATTCCCTGAAACTCCCAGTAGTGGTACTTGGCGTTCCTTCCTTCAACCAGGATCTTTCTCACTCTGTTACTAGCTGGAACATGGCCTTTATGACGGGCTTTCAGCAGATTTTGTATGTATTGTATTTTACTTTAGAAATGTAAGTAATGTCCTCTGCTATGTACATCTGCATCACACGTGAGACAGAACTCACTATGGTAGAATCTGAATCGGGTTAAGTTGATTTCCTTCCACCACCAAGTGCCTGGCTCTCACTTTTTTGTTTGTTTCTTTCTACTGCTTTGTCTTTAAACTGATGTCTCCTTTATTTACTTCCCCATGCAGTTATTTAATTTTCTGTGTTGAGCTCTGCTGCACCCTAGGGTGTTTTTTGAGAATCTGCTGTAACATTTTAACCCAAGCATCTGGTTTTGTGCAGGTATTGGTACAACATGTGCTGGATTTCTAATCAGTTTCTTATCAGTGTGTGCGGATTGCTTAATTAAGTGGGTGCTTTGTTCTTGGGGGTGATGTTTAAATCTTTCCATCTTTTGTGTCGGATTAAGGAATAAGAGCAGGAAGGATGACAAGGTGGTTTAGTGTTTTCTTACCTTTTTACTTTGGTACCATGTGAGATGAGAAACTTTTGAATGGAGTTGCTTTAAGTGGAGTTGATGTTTGGTGTTTGACTTGAGACTTGCTGTCAGTATTTTTTGCCTCTGAGGGTGATTTGAACCTTTGGACCTTGTTTGTTTTCATGGAGTTTGGGGAGGCTGGATCCATTTGCCAGGATGACTATGTAGATTGTGCTACTTATTTTGTAATTGCTTGGGATTTTAATGTAATTTAATGTTTATCTTATTACTGGCTGTTTAAAAAAATGTTTTTATGCAGTCTGCTGCTGTAGAAGTACTTTTGTGTGGATTTATTGCATTTGTTCTAATTCGAATTTAACTGGCTTTATTCAATAAACTGTTTTGATTTCTAGTTTATCAAGTACTATAGTGCTTTTTACAAAGTTGAACTTGTATTTCTAGTTTCTTGTTCTTTTTATTCCTGAATTCAGTGTTATGTTAAAATCTCATTACCTCCCCGCTCTGAATTGCATCTGGCTGCCCAGGCTACCACTGTGCACATTTCCCTGAGCTGCATTTTTAATAACTAATTAACCTGCTGTGGGTTGGAGCAAGTCATGCTTCTGCTACATTTTGTCTGTTTGCCTACTTCTGATGACGTCTGGAAAAGCATGGACTGGGGTGGGTTGAGAGGTGCCTATTCAGACACCCTGTAACAATTACTTGTGCACCTGTTTCGGCTAGAAACATCAGAAGAGAATAGTCTGTCAAGGTCCCCGATTTATACTGCAATGCAAATTATCATTCTTTCTAGCAAACCATACTATTTAGCATCCCCTGGTTCCACACAGCGGTGGTGTGGTATGGTCGCTGCTCTGGCTAGTCCTTTCCTGTAAAATTATCATTTAGTAGATTGTGACTTACCACTGCATCACAATATACTAACCCTCATTTCGGTAGTCCTGAATTCCTGTATTGAATTTTAAAATAAAGGGATGTCTAATTTTATTTAACTGTTTGAAATTAATGAACATCTCTATGACTTTTTGTTGTGGAACCCAAACACCTGATATGCATCTTGTACCTTTTTATATGGATGCGACTTAAGGTTTTTTCATGCATATTATTTCGTTTTTACACATAGTAAGCCACACTGTGTTACTTGCATTCATTTCCCAGTCACATATTTGTTAGTACTTCCTTCTAGTTAGGCACATTTCAGAAAAAGAGAAAAGAATTGGAATTCCCCATCCAGAAACTGCCCGTTTTATACTGAACACCTGTTTGTGTTAGACTGATTCATATTGTTCAGCCTATTGTGGTCTTTAAAATAATAAAACTGGAACGAGACCCAAGGTGGCAACACAACTCGAAGTGAAACTAAATAAATTAAATAACACCAACGACTGGCTGAGCTCTCCAGATACTTAGAGCTGCTGGCCATCAGGATTATTTTGTTTTGGTTACTAAAATCCCGATGGCCAGCGGCTGTAAGTATCTTGAGAGTTCAGCCAGTCGTCGGTGTTTTATTTTAGTGGTTTTATTTATTCTGTTGTGGTCTTTCTCCAAACTTGCAATTTAACTTTATGTTCGCTCCATTCCAGCTTCATATTAAGGAAGTAGGTTAACCAGGGTACTTTCAGAAATCTTATGTAAGAGGATATCCTTTTAATTTAGTTTGTTTTGATTTCTGATCTAATTGTAATGCATGACTAGCATATGCTGAGAAATGATTCTGGATTTAGCAGCGACTTTTAAATTTTTTTTTTTTTTAATGAAATATTTTAGTCATTTCTTTATAGTGACCGTAATCCATCTGGGATGTCTTGTAGTTTCAATTTTTATTGGTATGCAACTCTGGGAAATAAGCATATATGGAAAAAAAAAAACTTTGTAGTGCTCCTCCATATTGTTCGTTGGTGAGTTAAAGTGGAGATGGTAGTTTTCTGGGGAGGGAATGTAGTCACACAGAATAGTGGTCATGGGGCTTCAGTGGTGCCTCTGCAGGTTTGTGAAGTACTAAAAGGCAGCTTTTTTTTTTTTTGTCTTGTGCCTACTATTTCTCTCACATGTACAGATTCTGTTGCCACCATACTCTCTCTTTCTGGATGTCTTTATTTTTTGCTCTGACTGTTTACTACAGAGGAGTAAGGCTATGAGTTGCTAACTACGTCTTTATTCCTCTGTTTGATTCCCTCAGTCTTAATTTGCCTACTTTGTAAACCTGAGCAAGTCCTTTAACTAGATGGTGCCTCCAGTTCACCCTGGCAACGAGGTACTTGTGCCTAGTGAGCTTAGCTAGTTAAAAAATGAGTAACCATTTCAAGCCCAGTACATAGTTTGGGAGCAATTTACCAAAGTAAATTGAGACTTGCCAACTGTTTTCTTCACTGTGTCCAAGTTCTGGAAATATTGTTTAAATAGTAATGTATTGGGAATACCCATGTAATTATTTGGCTTGGACAGCTTGCCTCCAAACTGACACTTACTATATTAGTAATACTGCAGCTAACTGTTTTCATCATTGTATCTAAGTTCGGGAATCATTATTCCTAATTATATTGGCATTGGAAATTATTTGCTGATAGCATGCCCGTGATTTTAAAGTAGCCCTAACCCTATAACCAAATTCATTTGGACAGTCTGTAGTGGCTACTTTAGTTTTGGCAAACACCTCTACCTTTTAGTTTCCAAACCTTTTATGTTGAAATAGTCTCACATGTAGCTTTTGACTTTTAAGTTGAGAACTAACCAATACTGCATTAGAAGTACCCGTTCCTTTCATCTCACATTCCCTCTAATGGTGACTACAATTGCTAAACTGACTTGGCTGTAGTTACTTTGGACACCACTTGCATTAAGTTATGTCATGATTTGCTTGGGACAGAGCATTGCTGTCACCAACTTTTTCACACCGCCCTGCATCTTTTTATGTCCCTGGTTTTAGCCAAGAATAAAACTGAACCAAGCAACACCAAAATATATTTTTGCTTCAGTGATGTTTAATTCAGCCTGTCCTTTATTTTGTCTCTACAAAGCAGACTGAGTTGTCAATGTCTGTCCCTTACAGTTAAGATGAAACTTGTATTACTTAAGAGGTCACACTGTGGACCACCTTACAATCTACCAAGGGGAGATCTAACTAAAAAGTCCCATAACCTTCACCTGGGGATCAGTTTTTTTTTTTTTTTGGAAAGACTGGGTAGCGATTCCCTTCTTTCTCATTTGGCATGCCATACCAGTCCTACCTCTTACTTACATGATTGCAACAGTCTACCCTTTGCCTAGTGATTCCTTGATGGATAGGGAAGAAACCTGGGGGGGAGGTGCACATTATGGAGAAAACATGAAATTCTTTCTCTGCCCTTAATGTAATACTCTTTTGGGGTCAAATGAGACCCTGGTCTACCATCTGCTTTGTTACTAATGGAACATTCATTGAACTCCTGTGTCTGGCATAAATCCGTTGCTCCTATACTTTAAGCATCCTTTCCATTAAAATAGCTGAACATGTGGACACATGAACCTTTACATTTGTATCTTGTCAAACTGCGTTTTTTAAACCTAAACTCTGACCTTCTGTCCGATCTTTACCTGCTTTGTACTTGTCTCTTACTTTTTCACCACCAACCTGTCTTTGCTTGAGTCTGCACTTTGTCATAATTGTCTAGCTGTGATTTAAACCAGAAAGTTATGTTAAGTGTCCTCAAAACAACGGTGTCGAATGTTCTGTAGCACAAGCCCCAGGATGCATAGGTCCTATTGCCTCTAGTATTTTAGTGCGATCATCTATCTCTTATCTGCTAAATGTGGGCACTGCATTGACCACCTTTTGTTACCTATAAAAGATTGGTACAATCCTTCTGAAATTGTGTGTGAGAGAGAGACTAATGTCCATAGTTCTACCCTGATTCTGTGATCTCCCCTCTCTGGGCCAGTAATAAAGGAGCCTGAATCTGAACTGGATACTGGAGAGGGACATTCACTTGGAACAAAAATGGATATGCACATTATTTCCAGATGCAATTCTCTGCATCAAGCACAGTTTCCCTTAAGAGTACACAGTGAACACGCTCGGTCCTGGGGCTGTTTATTTTTTTTTCCCCTCTCCCAGATTCCCAGTAAGATTCCCCACTGGCACAGCTGTAGTGTTGAGTACTCAGGCAAGTGTCCTAGCCAAGTCCTCCACTACTCTCTGCGAAACCAGTGCTTTGTGTCCCTCCAAGTAGCTGAGACTCGCTCACACACTCACGGTCTCGCACTCGCTTGCTCACTCACGGTCTCTCGCTTGCTCACTCACGGTCTATTGCTCGCTCACTGTCTCACGCTCGCTTGTGGTCTCTCGCTCATGGTCGCTCGCGGTCTCTCGCTCGCAGTCTCTCGCGGTCTCGCTCACGGTCACTCACTCTCACGGTCTCTCGCTCGCTTACACACTCACACTCGCTCACTTACACACTCGCTCACTTACACACTCACACTCGCTCGCTTACACACACACTCGCTCGTTTACACACACAGATTTGATTTTCACATGCACACCTGCCACAGATTAGCTATGCCCCCTTCTGCCCAGACTATAAGGTGGATACACCACCACCACCAGGCACTCCAAAGCCAGCTACTCTAAGGCTTTTATAAGGGTGGCCAATTATACTGAGTGACATTAATATTAATACTGCATTGGCCAAACACTATCATTTGTAAGGCTTTCAGAAGTGACCAGAGTCACCAAATAGATGCAAGTACTCTCAAAGGTTAAAATATTCTCTAAAGACCAGCCACAATGAAAAGTTTTAATATATAGTTCCCAACAACCTTCTGGTGCATGTTCGCTCATGCTGTGCTCGGACTGTACCAATATGCAAAAACACCAAAAGAAAATGTCCAGCACTACCAAGTCCGTAACTATAGTATAAAATAATGACAAAAAGATATAGTTAAGTAATCTTCCAGCAGTATTTCTTCAGGCAAATGCCATTGGCTGACAAACCGTCACAGCAAACAAGAAACTCCAAACCGGTTTCGCCTCCTGGCATCTTCATTGGAATAATGCAGTCCCTTGTAAATCATTCATTTATATATTCATACATACACAGTCACCCATAATTTTTTACCATGTAATAAATATACTCCCCAACACATATAACCTACTGAAAATCACTATGGGGAATTAAAAACTTTTTTAAAGAACACTTTTATCAAAATCTTTACTTTTTAAAGGTATTTGTTCAAACCAGGCTTATAAAGTGCACCCAAGTTTATGATCCAGAGTATTTTTCCTTTTTATCTAAAAAAGTATGTTTATCCGCTTCAGACAAATGTGTTCTCCATAATGAATCAATTCCTACAAAAATAAAGTTAGCAGATGCATGTTCTATTTTGTGTTTAGGGAGCACTCCTACGGTTACATTTAATGTCACTTAAATGTACTGCTACCCTGCTTTTAAAAGACCATAAGGTCTGTCCCACATAAAAGGCCCCACATTGGCATATCGCCATATAGATTATCCATTCGCTTCGACATGTAATCAAGTTTCTGATCTCAAAAACCTTTGAGGTATTAGTAGATGTGAATGACTTAGATTTTAGGATGACTTTACAATATGTACAGTTACCACAAGGGTTACTTCCCCTAACAGTACTAACCTCACTTTTATTAGCATCTATCTTTTTAAACCATGATACAAATTCACCAATATTCTTCCCACGTTTGTATCCATAAAGGCAATGTTCACACAGACAATCATCAAAAAGCTCATCTGTTTTTAAAATGTGCCAGTGTTTATCTAGAATATTATGTACTCTATAGATATTAGTACCATATGTCGTCACTAACCTGGGTTTAGATGGTTCAACCGTACATTCTGTACTTTGTAAATCATGCTGTAAAAATTCCATTTTTAGTGAGAGTGCTACCTGTTCTTCCTTTCTAATATGTTGTCTGTTGTAGCCCTGTTGAACAAATCTTTTTCCCATTTTATCTACCTCAGACTGAAAATCATCTTCTCTATTACAGATGCGTCGTAATCTCTCTTAAATTGGGACTTTGGTGTATTGTGTGTCTTGGATGACAACACTGTGCTTGTAGAATATAATTTTTAGTGAATAGTTTCCTATATAATCCTGTATTAACAGTCCCATTACCAGTTTTTGTAATATGGACATCTAGGAACTCAATGGCTGCAGTTTCTGTTCTATCCACAAAATTCATGTCAAACGCATTAAAGTTAAGGTGTTCCACAGATTATTTCTGCCCTGTTAGAGAGCCGGACCAAACTGCCCAGCAGTCATCTAGGTAGCGTCTCCACATCACCAATTCACCCTTAAATGGATTATCAACATTATAGATGAAACTACATTCTTAATATCCCATGAAAAGATCTGCATACATTGGGGCGAATATGGTACCCATTGCTGTCCCCTTCACTTGTAGATAGCAATCATTATCAAAATAGAATACATTGTCACAAAAATTCCCATGTTCTTTAGAATAGTGGCCATACTCTGATAACCAGTACTTGGTAGCCTCAATTCCCTGACAGAACCCATCTCTATGTACTTAGAATACCAATTTAAGCCATTATTACAGTTAGATCAAGATTGAAAGATACCAATGAGTTTTTGGAACTTGTGAATGACTTACAGATAACACATGGTTCATATACTTGCACTTTAGATGCGCAATCATTATATACCAGTATCTCACATCATGGAGTTATTGAGGCTATTAAGTACTGGTTATCAGAGTATGGTCACTATTCTAAAGAACATGGGGAACTTAGAATGTAGTTTGATCTATAATGTTGATAATCCATTTAAGGGTGAATTGGGATGTGGAGACGCTACCTAGATGACTGCTGGGCAGTTTGGTCCGGCTCTTTAACAGGGTGGATATCATTTGTGGAACACCTTTAACTTTAATGCGTTTGACATTAATTTTGTGGATAGAATAGAAACTGCAGCCATTGAGTTCCTAGATGTCCATATTACAAAAACTGGTGATGGGACTATTAATGCAGGATTATATAGGAAACCATTCACTAAAAATGATCTTCTACAAGCACAGTGTTGTCATCCAAGACGCACAGTACAGAATACACCCAAGCCCCAATTTAAGAAATTACAATGTATCTGTAATAGAGAAGATGATTATCAGACTGAGGTAGATAAAATGGGTAAAAGATTTGTTCAGTGGGGCTACAGTAGCTCATTACATCCGAGTGACACCTCCAGGTGCATCTGCAGTTACCTCCTACTGCTCCTCTAGGAGTCATATATTACTTGTGCATAATTTGCATTAATAATTCCAAAACCATGCTACATACAAGGTTTAAAAATATTTTATCTTGAAGCATACATGATAAACAATTGTATTGATATTTGACCTCTGTCAATGAGTATTTGTTAGAATTGTAAGGTGATAATTTAATTTTTAAAGGCTCAGGCCACACCCACTAGGAGTTAAAGGTACATACTCAAAATAGTTGTACTGGAGGGAATGAGGTAGACAACATATTAAAAAGGAAGAACAGGTAGCACTCTCACTAAAAAGGGAATTTTTACAGCATGATTTACAAAGTACAGAATATATCGTTGAACTATCTAAACCCAGGTTAGTGACCACATATGGTACTAATACCTATAGAGTACATAGTATTCTAGATAAACACTGGCACATTTTAAAAACTGATGAGTTTTTTGATGATTGTCTGAGTGAGCATTGCCTTTATGCATACAAACGTGGGAAGAATATTGGTGAATTTTTATCATGGTTTGAAAAGATGGATGCTAATAAAAATGAGGTTAGTACTGTTGGGGGAAGTAACCCTTGTGGTAACTGTACATATTGTAAAGTCATCCTAAAATCTAAGTCATTCAGATCTACTAATACTTCAAAGTTTTTTGAGATCAGAAACTTGATTACATGTCAAAGCAAATGGATAATCTATATGGCAATATGCCAATGTGTGGGGCCTTTTATGTGGGACAGACCTCACAGTCTTTTAAAAGCAGGGTAGCAGTACATTTAAGTGACATTAAATGTAAGCGCACAAGGAGTGCTCCCTAAGCACAAAACAGAACATGCATCTGCTAACTTTTTGTTTCTGTAGGTATTGATTCATTATGGAGGTCAAATTTTGTCTGAAGCTGATAAACATACTTTTTTAGATAAAAAGGAAAGAGACTGGATCATAAACCTGGGTGCACTTTATAAACCTGGTTTGAACAAATACCTTGATTCTGATAAGTGTTCTTTAAAAAAAGTTAATTCCCCACAGTGATTTTAGGTATTTTATATATGTGTTTTGAGAGTGTATTTATTACATGGTAAAAATGATGGGTGACTCTATATGTTCTACCTTTAAAATACGAATATATAAATGAATGGTTTACAAGGGACTGCATTATTCCACTGAAGATGTCATGGGGCGAAACCGGTTCGGAGTTTCTTGTTTGCTGTGACTGTTTGTCGGCCAAGGGCATTTGCCTGAATAAATACTGCTGAAAGATTACTTAACTATATCTTTTTGTCATTATTTTATACTATAGTTGTGGACTTGGGAGTGCTGGACATTTTCTTTTGGTGTTTTTGATATATATGTGTGTATAATAAAACATAAAAATACTAAATATATATATTTATAATAAACACCAGTGTTTTGGTCACAGGAAATATTAAGATAATATAGATGCAGAAAAACAGTACTTGACTAAGCTCGCTATATTTTCCTGACTAATCTAGAGAATTACTGTTCCCTGTTCACTTACTGGAGCAAGGCAAGATGAAGTAGGTGAGAGGGGGGTCCTTCTCTGTCAGGTTCCAAAAACAGAGTGCAGTGAACTTCAGTCTCATCTAGTACTAAGCATCATTTTTGTCATAGATTACAGACTAACATCACTTACATCTGGTCATCTGACTTCTGGTTCCCATGCTACCCCATTGCTAGAAACTGCCAGGATTTAGAGTGCACGCACACACACACACACACACATATATATATATATATATATATATATATATATATATATATATACAAACTTCGACCCTTCCAATGTAGTAATTAGTTCACTGCAAAGACAACTCAGGAAAGCTTCCTAGTACAGACTTTTTTTCTCTGCTGCATTGAGAACTGTAAGATACACTCTTTAGGAACAGCTGTCCCACTTCCAAGTTTTCATGGCACCATCCACAATTCCAAACCATTAGGCAGCTTGAGTGGAGCAGACTGTCACATTTGGGTGCCAAGCACTTCAAAAATATCCTGCCTTCAAAGAGAAGATTCCTGTTTGGGTTTTCAAGGATCAGTGGTCTGCTAGCGCTGTTCCATTTCTTGGGAGGTAAGTTCCCTTTGGGGGGGGGGGGGCTTCTACTTTACTTTTTTACACTTAATGGGAGCATCACTTTTTTCTTTTGTGGTTAAAAGTTGTTTAAAACTACTTTTCTGTGTAGAAACGGTTTGTACTTTTTGGGTCTGGGATAAGTGTGAAGTGCTTTTTACTGTGTTTTCTCTGTGAAAAGTTTGATTGTTGCTGCTAAACTTCCCTGGGAATTGAGCACCTTTTTGAGCTTGACCATGGAACAGCATACTGTTTCCTCTTTAGTACCTCCTTCAAGAAAAAGATTAAGCAGCCTTTGCCACCTCAGCAAGATGGTAATTTGCATTGGCTGCATGGGGGTGTGGGGCAGGGTTGACATTCAGCTGTGGGCAACGCTGATTCCTCAGACCACTCCTCTTTTTCCTGTGATCCTTCTGGTATAGTCTGCATAGCTGTCATGGACTCGAGGATTAATTTCCTCCGTTGCTGTGTTCTTGTCAGGCAAGGAGGGGGGGGGGCACTCTTATTGGTACTGGAAGAAGGGGCAAGTAAAGGTTTGCTGCTTAACCCGAAAGCTGTACCCATACATGAGGAGGTTATTGTTGGCAATTCTGGGTCTTTTTCTTCAGAAATTCCTGTCAAAAAGAAATTAAACTAAACCTACGCCTTTTCCTGTGTCACTTGCCCTGGGTAAGAGTAATTTGTTGGGCTTGGCTCAGGGTTTGCTGCAGGCTCTGGACCTTCATTCAGGGCTGTTTCTGGTAAAAGAAAAATGGATTCCTCTCTCCATGAAGAGATTCAAGCCATTAGGAAATCTGAAGGGACAGATAATGCTTTGTCTCCATAGATTTCTGATTCAGATTCTGAGTGCGATAGTCTCAGAAAAAGAGAATCCCTCACAGGAACGATTTCCAAAATTAATCTTTTTTTAATTTTTTTTTTTCCATTGGGGAAACCTAGTATTTTTGAGGGATTGAGAAACCTCACTGATTGGTAACTGAAATTTCCAGAGCCTATGCTTATTCTTCCAGTTCTTTCTGCTTTGGAGGATGTTTTTGTTACAGCTTGCTGGGTTTTTTAACAGTCAACCAACAGTCTCTTAAATAATATAACATAGAATGTATAAAGTTCCTCAATTTTTGTGTTTATCCACTAATTCCTGACCTGACCCAGCACATTTAAAGCCTTAGCAAATTTAGTTGCTGCTAAGCATTTTAATAGTAATCCCTCTCATTCTGACAAGGATGGGGAAGGCATTTGATCAAGTCTGGGGGAGGGGGGGGGAGTATATGCTTTTACAATTCTTGTTTTTAGAATTCTCTATGTTGAAGTTTATTCTCACTAATTGTGAAGGTATAAGGAATGGGTTGGCAGCAGTTTCTTCCTGTGAGGAGAAATCTACTTTGTACAATTAGATTTTTTCTGTTTTCCAAGTCTCTACCTATTTTTTCAAATGTGCCTGTTACGCTGAGGGTGCCACTTCAGGGCTGCTGCCAGTAGAACTGTTTTGAGGTGGTTTATCTGGTTGCATTCACTGAACCTCCCAGAGGATGTCGAATTAATTTTCTCTTGGATAGAAAACAACTAGTGCTTGGACCTTCTACTGCAGAGGTCGTCAAAACATGTACAATGAGAGAGGAAAACTGAATCTTTCAGATTTTACAGTCCTTCTAAGTTTTCCAAGGAATTAATTGCTACCTCCTCTAACTTTTTGGTTAAAAAAAAAAAAAAAAAAAAGTGCTGGTAAGCAAACATTCAAAAAGCAATGGCAGGGGGTTTGCAGTCAAATAAGTTAGAATGACTTGAGGGACATAATCATTCCCCACCACAAACACTCTTCGGCAACAAATGCAGGCAGATGTGATCCATCAAGGCTACAGATGGCAGTGGAAACCTATTCTCTCCCCAAAGACCAAACGCTTTTCTTCCTTCCTGTCATTCAGAGCATGCTGTCTCAGGAGATGGAGGATATTCCTCCTATGCTAGGAGAAGGATTTTATTCAAGGATGTTTCTGGTGCCACAGAAAGATGATTCTTGGAGACTGCTCTGGACCTTTCATTTCTGAACAGGTTTGTGATAGTGCCAAAGTTCATGTCACTTCACAACTTGTTACACTTTCTTCCTCATTTGAGTTTCTTAGGCATTTTTTTAAATCTAGGGTGACTAATCATGTTCCTTTTCATCCAGATATCGGGCATTTCTAAGGTTTATTCATCTAGATCATGTTGTCAGTTCTGTAACCTACCCTTTTGAGCTATCCACTGCTCCAAGAGTTTGTGTCTACCTCCTCTGGTATCCGACTGCAGGGTATACACATTTTTTCCTTATTTAGATGACTTGACTTGCTTATCTTTACAGAGTCAAAGTATGAGTAAGCACTTTTGGGTAAGGAATCTCCTACATAAGCTGGGATTCCAAAATGTATTTATTTTATTTTATTTATTACATTTGTTTACCGGGAAAGTCCACTGGGCCTAAAAGAGCCCATTTTCGGTGGAGGCCCGGGGAGAAAAGCTCAGACAAGAACATAGATGCAGAAAAAAAATTAAACATTAATTGGTACAGCAGTAGAAACAGTGTTATACATGGTGGTTACAGTAATATATACAGAATATATACACAAGTTAGGAATTTAGTTGGTTTGTTTACAGTAACATATACAGAATATGTACGTAACAGAAGGATTTTAGTTGGTTGCCAGATGAATTCAGAGTGGTAAAAATGGAGCTAAATTAATCAGCATTATTGTGCCAGTATCAAGTGATGAAAGAAAAAACAAATAATATGGAGAAAGTATTAAAAAAACTTTAAGAATTCTTTCTGACTACTCCTCACAAGATTGTTTTTTCTGGAGTGCCTGTTAAACACCTCAGTACAAAAAGCTTTGTTTTTCCTGCGGAAGAAATCTGTATTAAGATGTATATTTTGAGGTTTTCCAGTCTGACTACTGCCTCCGCAAGGGAATTCCTTAGGATTCTGGGTCTGATGTTATATAAGTTTCTCATGATGCCTCTTGCGGGACTTCACATGAGATATCTTAAGTCTCCATAGTCACTTCATCAGCACCTATTGACTTTTCAAGTCCCAAAGAGGGAGAGAGATTGTGGTGGAAGTGACAAATTTCTCAGAGTCCAGATCTCCTATCCTCCCTTCTCCAGCACAGTTGATCAAAATGAATGCCCTCGGATTCTGCTTGGGGAGCAGTGTCAGTGGATGTTAAATAAATAAAACGGGGTCTTTGGAACTAAAAAAGACAGACAAAATCACATCAACATAAAAGATGTTGGCTCTTGTAAACTGGTACATAAGCAAGTGAGGAGGACTCTAATCTTTTCCCCCTGCGCAGAATAGCCATGTTAGCATGGTGTATAGCTTTACAGCACAAGTCTCACTCTGCAGACATCTTGCATTCCTTCAGAGCAAAATTGTGTGGCAGATGAGCAGAACAGGACCAGGACAGACCCTCACAAATGGAAACGGAATTAGGGAAGTCTTTCAGGATTTGATCTGTATGGAGGGAGTCCCTCAATTAGCTCTTTGCTTCTACATTAAACAATCAACTGGCAAAATTCTGTTGTAGGACTCGGTGTGAGAAGGCCTGGAAGACAGATGCCTTTTTTCTTTTCCTTGGACAGATTGTTCTTGTATACTTTTCCACCCATTCTTTTTATTTCCAGGGTACTTCTGAAGATTCAAAAGGACTCCCCAAAGATCATTGTAGTGACTCCATTCTGGCCCAGGCAAGAATTTCTTCCCCTTTGAAATGGCTAGGGGCAATTACCACAGCCTTTGTCACAGGCTGGATTTACTCACACAAGATCAGGAATGTTTGATGCATCCCAGCTGCAATGAGTTGTGTGGATGATAGGTGTTTTAATGCCTTCAAATGGCTACTATGGAAATTTTGCTATTGATGAAAAGGTACCGTTGTGTAAGTAGATTGCAGTAGTGGGTCTTGCGTTTCTATTCCACACAACCACCTCCAGCTACTAGATGCTGAATTGCTTTGCAGAAACACAGACTTGGTCATTGTGTTGTCCATGGATCTTTGCACTAGGATTGTATTAATACTGTGCATTAAGTCAATGCTAAAATGTGTGTGTGTGTGTTGTAGTAGTATCAGGAAAAAAATAGTGCACTCGCTACACTCAAGTCTTTGCATGGCATGGTACTGGAACTTGTCTGTTTTCTTTATTTATTTATTTATTTTTTTTAAAACAGTTGCCATACTAAAGATTGATGTCTTTATTGGTAAAAGTTTTCCTGACTTTGTATTTTTTAAAATGTTTATTCATCCAAGTTTACTCTACAGTGAAATATTTACTTCAAGTTTGTATCAATCTCCTGTCCTGCTGGTAAAAGTCCGTTAAATACTTGAGTAAGAACATCGTTTTAATGCGCCTTCAGCTTCCAGCATGGCTATGTTAGTGACCAGATTTTTTTTAAAATTTATGTTGCATTATTAATTATTCTTTCTTTTATAGACTGCCTTGATTCTAGGAAGCATGTTTTTTCCCCCCATATATGACCTTTGAAGATTGTTTTTCTGTGTTGCAACTGTTTGACATCTCCGTAATTACCTTCCTGCCCGTTCAGCATCCTAGTGTGTAAAAGATTGTTTATAGGCATGAGATGTGCTTTTCTTTTCATCTTTGTTTGAAAATACTTTTTTGTGTTTTGTGAAAAGTGCATTTTGAAGCCTTTTAAAAGATTGGTTTTAAATATTTCCGAACACTGTAGACTAAATGTTGTAAGCTGTGTTTATGGGGTCTATATCACATCAGCGAACGCTGATATATCGAACTTCAAAGTCCGAAAGCTGAAAACATCGAAGGAACGGATCAGTGATATTTTTTTCCCAGGGAAAAAATTTGCTGGGCCGTTCTCTGGACTTTGCTACTTTCTCCACTGTGGTGCTATCTCAGAGTTGGTATATTTTAAGTTGGGAGGGTGTGTATACTCGCTGTTTTCAGACTTTTGAAGTTCGATATATCAGCGTTCGCTATTTTTAGTGTTTGCTGATGTGATGTAGACCCATGTTTATGGCATTAATATTCATAGGAGAACAGGGAGTGGTTGTCTGTCTCTCTCTCTCTCTTTTTTCCCCCTCAGCCGGAACTAAGAGTGGCAGTTTGATTCCCTATCCTGTCTGGATATTGTGAAATACAGATTGGGATCTTTTTTCCCTCAATCTTCCACTCCATTTCAGATGTGCCACATTGTGATTTTGCTTCATTTATTGACATCTTGTGGATTACTCATGAGGTCTGGGCCATGATCCTTGAATTCCTCAGTTAATGAGTAATTCCGCATATAGCTTTTAACCAGTCAAGGAGAATTTAAACAGAAATCCAGAAATAATTAGGGACACTTTAAAAAATATTTAGTGCTATTAACTTGAAGTATTGATAGAATAAAATAATGTGAACTAGTATACATTTTCTGAAGTAAAGGAAGTCTGTATGTCTAATTTATTAAGTGTAATTCACCACCTTTTCTCCAAAAGTCACCCGCTTTAGAAAGGATTAAGAGGGACAGAGCTAAAATTTCTGTCAAAATCAGGGACAGTTGAGAGGCATGATCCTGCAATCCTATGTGTGCTAGTAAAGTAGACCTGGAAAGCACCAGCTGCACATTGCTTAAACATACCATAGAGCCCATTTGAAATGGCATGTCCTATCTAAAATGGTGGCATGTGCAAATCAGAATTATTTTTCTGTTCAAGGTCATCTTACATTGTGCTTGTCTTTCCCATGAGAATGCAACTGCTCAATGAATCTAAGGTATGCCAATCACTTCCTCCCCTTGAGGCAAGTGGCAGTATCCATTGTAAATGACTACCACCCAAGGATGTTCAGCATGCTGATGGGTATAGCAGTTGCAGATTTGTCTTCCCTGATCTTTATAATTGCGCTGGTGTTGTCTCTTGTTGCTGGTGTGAGTTAGGAGATCATAGCCATTGTTGGCTTTGCTTTCTATCTAAGAATTGGAACAAAACCAGGTAACTTCTAGCATGTATTGAAGTTTGGAATTCGGATGAAGCAGTGTGTCCATACCAGATGCAACCCAGTTAGAATAAGTTCCCTAAATTTACTTTAGTGGGCAATCTAAATGTTTCCTTTAAATCATTAGTGCTAATTTAAGAAGGTGTGGGTGTGTATTGGGGGGGGGGGGGTGAAACTGCACCATATCATGTCTTTCAAAGATTGTGCCTGTTTAAATTCCTTCTAGTTTATGGCTTTAATTTCCGTCTGTGCTCTGTTGGATGTGGTTATAACACAATTTGTCTTTTTGAAAAGTCGTCCTATACCAGTATGGCATATTGTTGAACAGCCATTGTTCTGTCTTTTAGTTTGTGCATGTAGCAGCAGCATTTTTTTAATGCTGTGAACTTAATTTCAGTGAGCTGGTGTCCAATTGTGTTGTATGCAGCTTTTGACCAAGTTTTCAGCATTTGCCCTTTCACTAGTCTTGGCCTCAAAGTAACTGGGCTAAATGTGAATCCTTCTAGAATAACAGCAGTTAAACTGCATCAGCAAATGGAGAGAGATCTGTATGTGCAACCCTCTCCCACATATGCACTTAACCAAAAAAACAATGGTGTTTTTGTATCTGTAGTCACACGACCCTCTACGTCCTCTGAGGAGGCACTTTACTAGGGTGACTTTGTATGTATCTGGAGAATTTTAGCAGTGACACTCTGAAAGAGAAAAAAATTAGTTATTTAAATGTTTCGATCCTTAAAAATAAGGATGACAAATGTAAACAAATATTTGTAGAAAATCTACATATTCCAGTTCCTTACTTCACTTTACTAGTTGGCATCCCAGACACCAAAAGAAGGCCTTGGTAAAAGAATAGCTTATCAGGCTTGCAAGGACTTTGTTTCCCAAAACAGTTTAACGATGAATGTGACAAGCTGAGTGGGATGTAGTATAAGAGGGGTTATCCTGTTTGTTTTATAGAAACCATTGATGTTCTTCATTCCACATTGCTGCAGTCCTAACCATTGGGTAGTCCGCTGTCCCAGTCGGCCCGAATACCAAAGTATATGGCTGACGTCGGTCAAGGCGCATTAGTCTGACGTCAGGGTACTAATGCGCATGACCGACGTCATATCCTCAGTCTTTTTTGCCGCATGGTCCGATGCAGAAGCAGTTTTGCGAGTGCAGGTTGGCGTTCTGAAATTTTCTGAAGTCGGAGTTTCAGACCGAATCAAAGTTGGCTAAGTACCCCGTTGGGGAATATTTTGGTTTTTTCTTGCCTCAGTATTTAACCGGATGTCAGAAAAAGTGAATAACTGTATTTCTTGTGGGAAACAGATACCTCATAGGGATTACCATACCTTGTGTATACCTTGTTTAGGGCCTGAGCACGGCGTTGTTGGATGCCGCTCTTGTGCTAGATTTAACAAACGCACTATTAAGAGAAGGTTAGACTGTGCCAGGTTAGTTTTGGGAAGCGTTGTAATTATAAAATGCCGCCGGATGCTCCGGCGCCTTCGTCCAAAAAGCGCAAGTACAAAGCAGCAAAGCCTAGAGTGGAAGAACCGACAGTCCCGGACGTCGGTTCTTTAGAAGGCTCAGTGGAGCCGGAGGTTCTGCCAGGAGTTTCTTTGGAGTCTCAGGGAGAGACTTTACTGTTACAGGATGTGTCCTCTCAGGAGGTAGGCCAGGCTGAAGGGGCTTCTCAGGTGACTGTTCTTCCCTCTCTTCCTAAGGTGGTTAGAGCCTCCCCTTCTGTTTCCAAGGCTTCTTTGAGAGGCAGGCCAGGTTTAACTTCAGTGGGGGTTTCTCCTAGCTCTTCAGGATCTTTGCCTAAGAAACATATGCTTAAAATGGCAGAGGATTTGATTACTATGATTAGAGGTTCTATGCCCCCTCCTGATAAGAGGCCTAGGGTGGAACCTGAGTTTGAGAGTTTTGAGCAGTGTTCGGAGGCTTCTGAGTCTTCGGCTGAAGATTTGCAGGAGTATCCTCCTTATTCTGATGTGGATGATTCTACTCCTTCAGCTTCTCCTCCTGAGCATTTTTCATTTTCAGAGACTCTGCATTCCATGAGGGAGCATTTTAAATGGGAAGGTCAAGATTTCTCTGATTCCAGGAAGAGGCTTAGGGAATTCTTGTTTTTACCCCAGCATAGGCCTTTAGCTATACCTCCTGTTCTGAATGTGGTGGAAGATGTTTTTGCAGAGGCTTCCCTGAACCCTGATTCTTTGCCTCCTGCCCCAGTTAAACCGGATAGGTACTATAGGGTGCCTGAAGCTCATAAGTATCTTTTTAAGAGTCCTAGGGCAGACCCGGAAACTGTCTCTCAGGGGCCTAAAGGTGTTAAGGCTTCTGTTATTAAAAATCCTGTTCCTCCTGATAAAGAGGCAAGGGCTTTGGATAGATGGGGAAAGAAAGTGTATACTTCTTCCACTTTAGCCATGAGGGCGTTGAATTGCCAGTTTCACATGTTAAAATATCAAAATTATCTCCTTTCACAATTGAAGTCTAAGGTGGATGCTCTGGCGGAAGGTATTGAGTGTAAAGAGTTGCAGGATTTAGTTCATGTGTCTGAACAGGTGGGTAAGCATTCCTTGCAATGTGGTTTTGATGCTGTGCAGGCCTCCTCGAGGGTGGCTGCCACTGGTTCTGTTCTTCGTAGGCACGCCTGGTTGAGGGATCAGAATTTAGCTGAGCATGTTAAGACAAGGATTTTGGATGCTCCTTTACAGTCTGACGTGTTGTTTGGTTCGCCTGTGGAAGCAGTTTTAAAGAAAATGGAGGACAAGGCTAAGTCTATGCAAACTGTTAAAGATTTTTTGCAGGTGCAGCCTCCGAAGTTTAGTAGAAATTGGCCTACTAAGGGATGGACATATCCTGCTTATGATTCCCAGTCTAGGGGTAGGTCTAGGCGTGGTAGGGGCAGAGCTCAAGGTTCTTTTAGGCCTAGAACAGGCAGTTCACCTGCTCAGACTTCTGGTGAGGGCAGGGGTCAGTCCTTTCGTAAACAGACCCAATGACCTGCCTTTTCAGCTGCCAGTACGTTCTCGTCTGGCAGCACCTTTGGGAGGAAGGTTGGCTCTTTTCAAAGAAAATTGGGATTTAATTACCCAAGACAGATGGGTTTTGGATATCATTCACCACGGTTACAGGTTTTATTTCCATACCTTGCCTCCTTTCAAAGGCATGCCAGACATTCCTCCTCTACAAAGAAAAGAGGCTCACAAGCAAATTTCTCTGTTACTCCAAATAGGGGCCATTCAGCCAGTTCCTGTGCCAGAAAGGGGCCTAGGATTTTATTCTCGCCTGTTCCTAGTACCAAAGAAGGGGAACACATGGAGACCAATTTTGGATTTATCTATCCTCAACACTTATCTGGACATTCCCAAGTTCAAAATGTTGACGTTACAACAGCTTTTACCTCTGCTGGGCAAAGATCACTGGATGGTAACTTTAGATCTCAAGGAGGCTTACCTTCATGTGCCTATCAGACTAAGTTGCAGGAAGTATCTGCGTTTCGAGCTGGAAATTCCCATTATCAGTTCTCTGCATTGCCCTTTGGCTTATCTACTGCCCAGAGTATTCACAAAGGTTCTGGCTCCAGTGATAGCTTACTTCAGGCTAAAAGGAATTCAAATCTATCCTTACTTGGACGACTGCCTGATTCTGGCTCAAGAAAAGGAAGACCTTTACAGCATTTGGAATATGTGATAGCAGTGCTAAGATGCCTAGGGTATTCTGTGAACGAAATAAAGTCCAGTCTAGTACCCTCTCAAGACATGTGCTTTCTGGGTGTGAGACTGAATACAGCAGCCCAGATGGCCTTTTAACCCCGGACAAACAAAAGAATCTTTCCATTTACTTCCATCAACTATCTCTTCAGTCCGGGCTGACTGCAAGGACAGTCCTTCAAGCCTTAGGGTTCATGGCATCTTGTATTCTGGTGCTTCCCAATGCCAAACTGCATATGAGGAAGCTGCAATGGTATCTCAAAATGTATGGACACAGCACTGCCAGGATTTGGACACTGTCATTCAAATAATACCTTGCATTCAACAGGAATTTTTGTGGTGGGCTCAGGAATGTCACCTAAACAAGGGACTCTCTGTGACCCGGCCAGAGGCGAGTCAGATTCTAACGACAGATGCCTCAGACATTGCTTGGGGAGCTCATCTAAATGGAAAGTGGATACAAGACAAGTGGCCTGCCAGACTACAGCATCTACATATCAACATGAAGGAGATGTTAGCAGTCCAGTTTGCATTAATGGCTTTCAAGGAGTTACTTCTTCCAGGGCAGGTGTTGATTCTAACAGACAACACAACTGTCTTGTGGTACATCAACAAACAAGGGGAACACATTCTTACCCGTTGTGCAGGCAAGCAATGATTTTATGGGAGACTGCGCTCAGCTTGCAACTAACTCTTCAGGCAAGGTTTCTGCCGGAGCACAGAACTCCTTAGCAGATGTGTTAAGCAGACAAATCATGGATCCCCACGAGTGGAAACTGGATCTTCATGTATTTCGGAAATTGACAGTGTCATGGGGAACTCCAGACATAGATCTGTTCGCTTCTCCACTAAACCACCAGCTGCCAAAGTTTTGCACAAAGAGGTTTCATCACACAGCTTGGAAAGTGGATGCTCTTTCTTTCAGTTGGAAAAATCTTCATGTGTATGCCTTTCCACCTCTGCCTCTTCTCCCAAAGGTGCTCCTAAAGGTCAGACAAGACATGCCAAGGATGATTTTAATAGCTCCAGATTGGCCTCGCAACACTGGTACCCATTACTGAGGAGTTTGGTAAGGAAGCCTCCATGGCCTTTACCTTTGATTCCACACCTGTTGTCTCAGAGGGACGGTCACCTGCTCAATGTCAAGCTTCACTCTCTTCATCTAACAGCCTGGCATATTCTGTTTTGAAACACAGCAGGTCTCAACTTCCTCAACAAGTTTTAAATGTGATTATGGAAGCCAGAAGACCTAGTACAAGGAAAGTGTACGCAGAAAAGTGGAAGAGATTTTTATTTTGGAGTGCAGCAAAGAATTTGGAGATTTCTGAGCCTAATTTGAGTGTGGCTCTTCAATATCTTACTGAGTTATTGGACAAAGGTTTGTCTTTCTCTTCCATTAAGATTCATGCTGCAGCAATTTCAGCTCACTATGATTGTGACCCACCATTGTTTTTGCATCCTTTGTTCAAGCAATTTCTTAGAGGGGCAAAGAATATAAGACCCCCACGTAGAGCTCCTACTCCTGCTTGGGATCTCAATTTTGTGTTGGAGAAACTTACTCTACAACCTTTTGAGCCTCGGCTACTGCTGAATTGAAATACTTGTCATGGAAGACTGCTTTTGTTGGCCATTACTTCTGCAAGAAGGGTTTCTGAATTGCAGGCCCTTATGGCGGTAGAGCCTTTTTTGATTTTCCATAAGGATAGGGTATCATTACGTACTAATCCTTCTTTTATGCCTAAGGTGGTTTCTAGTGTGGCTTTAAACCAAACTATTCATTTGCCTACTTTCTATGCAGATCCCCAAAATAAGGGGAAAAGATTTTGCACACTTTAGATGTACACAGGCAGTTGCGTTATTATTTAAGCAGGACCAAGGATTTTAGGCAGTCTCAGCAGTTGTTTGTTTCTTTTGCTTTGAGTTCTCAGGGCAAGCCTGTGTCAAAACAAACTATTTCTAAGTGGATTGGGTTTTGCATTGCATTTTGTTATTCCCATCATGGCAAGGAGATTCCAGCTGGGATTAGGCCTCATTCCACTAGGGCTACTGCCACTTCAACAGCATTTCTAAGCGGGGTGGCAACTAAGGATATTTTGGAGGCAGCTACTTGGAGTTCAGTGCATACTTTCTCTAAGCATTACCACCTTCCTCTCTACTCTAAATCTAGGGCTGGTTTTGCCACAGCTATTTTGCAAGGCATGTTGACAGCTCCTGCTTCCTTATGATTTGCCAGCCTCCATTACCTCTGCTTTGGGATTCTACCCAATGGTTAGGACTGCAGCAATGTGGAATGAAGAACATAGTACAGTTTTGTACCTACCATAAATGTAGATGTTCGAGGATCCACATTGCTGCAGTCCAATTTACCCTCCCTCCTTCCCCTCTGTGTTTAGGGGTGGTTGTGTGGGTGAGGTTATACTCTGGTAATTTTGTATATATTGTACATATTTTTGGTGCAGGAGTGTTTGGTGTTTTTGGTTTTGGCCTTGTCTTTTTAGGGTCTTCTGACATCTGGGGCAAGAAAAGACTGAGGATATGACGTCGGTCATGCGCATTAGTACCCTGACGTCCTGACGTCAGACTAATGCGCCTTGACCGACGTCAGCCATATACTTTGGTATTCGGGCCGACTGGGACAGCGGACTACCCAATGGTTAGGACTGCAGCAATGTGGATCCTCGAACATCTACATTTATGGTAGGTACAAAACTGTACTTTTTTCCCTTTTGACTCTCTCCTCTTTAACAAATATATATTATCTATTAATTGGTAAAAATGTGTCTGAGATGTGTATCAAAACATTGATTATAGCAATGAATTTGGAAGGTCCATGATTTTGACCTACCCTACATTTGTGTATTGGAAGGATGTGTATCTGAAGAATCTTTTAGAAACATTTAAAGAGAGAAGTGAATGTCTAGGAATGAAGGTTTGTGATCATTGTAAACAATGTTGTATTTTGGAAAGTCTAACATTTTTTATTTGAGCGTGGTGACTTGTTTAAAACAAAGATATCTGTGTTCTAGCAGTAAGGTAGTATACACTGCACTATTTATTGATTGTCCATGTTTTTATGTAGGGAAAATAGAAAAAAGCACTTAAAGTTTTATCAACACATTTATGATATTAAAAAGGATGATCCAAAATGTCCTATACAAACATATTAAGAGAATGAATTGTCATAGTTTTAAATTTTATATTGTTGACAGTGTTGATTATGATATTGGGGGGGACCATGGAAGGATTGAATGTAGACTGTTCCTTTAAGAACAATGTTTTGTTTATGGGGAAGGGAGGGCTTTCACTGTTACACAGAGAATTTAGTGCTGGAGTTCTTGATTCTGATGAGGCCACATATTACTGGGGAGAAAGCACTTAATCCTTTTGCGTGGTTTTTATGCACAAGCAAATTTGTTTTGCATTTTTGCACCTTTTGATATTTCTGATAAATCTATGTTTTTTGTTGTGCTCCTGGCCCAATGTCTTTATGGTCTTGTTTCATATTCACAGTGAAGTTTTTAATTTGTGCATTTTTGAGCTGTACCGCAGAGGATTTGTATACACCCGGAATAAACAGCTGGAACCTTGGTTTTAATGCCCATGACCTCTAAAACGTAAAGGCTACATGCAGAGTTGTAAATGTTGAACTTTGGGGAAACTTGCTTATACAGTAGTCCAGATATTATGATGATCTTCGTGTTTCACTGTTGCAGTCATCACCTGTGGGTTATTCCTGCTGTGGTAGCCCTCGGCCGGCCCGAATACCAGAGTCAATGTTTTTCTGCGTTGGCTGCTGTCACTTTGACGTCAGGTCATCGGTGCTGTAAAGGAAGGCAGCTGACATCCTTGCATCAGTCTTTCTCGCCGTGGAGCCTGTAGCAGAAGTAGTTCGCAAGTGTGCCGGTAGGTCACTACCAGAGTTTGAATTACAACTGACAACGTCTAAAGCTAAGAACCCTGTTGGAGATCCTTTTTTCTTGCACTAACCAATGTCCAAAAAAGTTAACAGTTGTCTCGCCTGTGGAAAGCAAATACCTCACCGAAACTTCAGTCATACTGCGTCACTTGTTTAGGCCCAGACCACTATGTCCCCCGTTGCTGGTTCCATGCCCTCTTTAACATGAAAACCATTCGTCATAGAGCTTTTAATGTAGCAGAAATGGCATCAGTCAGCCAACAATCCATAGACATTTTGAAAAAAACACCACACAAGGCTAAGCCTTCCCATGACTGCTGCTGAGCAGGTTGTCAGTTCTCCAGAATTCAGTGAGGCGCTTTCGCAGCCCCTGATGCCCGATTCGATCCCTTCACAGGCCTCTACTGAGACCCTTTTGGAGTCCGGTATGCCAAAGGAAATCTTCTTTGTTTTCAGAGCCTTTGGTTGTCTCTGCCTTGGTTGGGTCCGGAGCCACGATGCGGGCACTGGCTTACGGGGAGGTCTTTTACACTACCAAATCTAGTAAAAAAAACATTTTCTCCTCCAACTACCATTTCTCTCAGATCGATGGATGATCTTAGGCCTAGAGGCAAGGCCACTCCTAGGAAAACTACCTCTAGCCATCATTTTACTCCTGTTCCACCACCCCAAGCTCAAATGCTTAAAATGGTCACAACTTCTAAAAGGAAAAGAGACCTTTCTCCGGAAATACTGACAAAACAGGATTGTGAGGGGGTCTGATTATTCAGATTTTGAATAAGAACGACCACCTCTGACTGCTTATGAGGATTCAGATGCAGAGGAATCCCATTCATTCTGCCTCCCCACCAGAAGATCCTTCCTTTGGAGTAACCCTTCACACCCTCATGGAACATTTCCACTGGGAATCCCAGGACTTCCCACAGTCTAAGAAAAGACTAAGAGTTTCTAGAGCTGCCCCAGCACAGACCCTTGGCCATCCCTCCAATCTTAGAGGTGGTTGATGATGTCTTCTATGAATCCAGCTTAACTCCTGACGTCCTCCCTCCTGCTCCCAGAAAACCTGACTGGTATTACAGAGTACAAGATTCTCACCTATATAGAAATCCTGCTGCAGACCTGGAGGTCATTACACAGGGACCTAAAGGAGATAGGGCTAGTTCTGCAAAGAATCCTACTCCTGACAAGGACTCCAGAGCTCTGGACAGATGGGGTAAAAAAGTATACACCTCTGCAACTCTAGCTGTCGGAGCGGTCAACTGTCAGTTCCATGTGTTAAAATATCAACAACACACTTTAGAACTATTAAAACAAAAGATTTCAACCTGTGCTGGCTGTGCCAATTCTAAAGAGTTAGCAGATTTACTGGACTCTACTTGTCAAGTGGCCAAACACACTCTACACCGTGGATATGATGTCCTAGAAGCCTCAAGCAGGGCAGCAGTGTCAGGATCTGTCATTAGGAGACCTGCATGGTTGAAGGAACAGCCTCTCCCTGATCATCTCAAATCTAAATGACTTTGGTAAAGGACCACTTGTTTGGAATAAAAGCAGAAGAGGTGCTTAAAGATGGAAGACCAAGCAAAATCTATGCAAACAGTAAAAGATTTCCTTCAGGTACAACCTCGTAGGTTCAGCAGGAATTTTCCCTCAAAACACTGCTCCTTTCCTGCACCTAGCAGACAGGGGTAAGATAAGCCCCACAAGGACAGACCACCCACATTTGTATCCCAGGGACAGCAGACAACCAAACAGTGAACCACTCCCACTCCAAAGGCAGGGAGTTCTAAGCCATGCCTCTAGGGCAAAAACCCTCAATGACCCCCCCCCCCCCACCCTTCATTCACCAAATACTAGGAGGAAGGCTCTCCCTCTGCTTAGAAAATTGGCTTTCTGCAACAAAGGACCAATGGTTAAATATCATTTTTTCAGGGATACAAATTCTCCTTCTACTAACTCCCAATTCCAAGAGGGTACCCTTGCCTCAAAATCAGTGGGCAAAGTCCAAGCTGTCTTATCCCAAGAGGCAGTAGAACCTGTCCCCTCAGTTCAAACAGGCAAAGACTTTTATTCCAGACAATTCCTTGTTCCCAGGATAGAGGTCACTTGGCGCCCCACCCTTGATTTGTCCATTCTAAACACCTTCCTGGTGATCCCCAAATTCAAAATGCTGACAAAAAATGCCTGGTTAGTTACCCTGCATCTAAAAGATGCCTACCTCCACATCCCCATAAGGGAATCCTGCAGGAAACTCCTTCACTTCAGAGCAGGCTCACAATGCTTTCAGTTCTCTGTGCTACCCTTTGGCTTATCTACTGCTCCCAGGGTATTCACCAAATGCTTAGCCTCGGCCATAGCCTTTTCAGACAGAAAGATGTACAAATTTACCCTTGTCTGGACGACTGCCTCATTCAGGCAGATTACAAAGAAAAGCTCCTTAAGGATCTCCTCTTTGTCAAAACCCTCCTAACCACCTTAGGGTACACCATCAATGAAAAGAAATCAAGGCAAACACTCTCCAGGAAGATCATTTTCTTCTGAGCACTGCTGGACACAGCATCCCAATTGACCTTCCTATCCCCAGAAAAGCAGAGCTTCCTGCCTTTCTGTTTTACACGGTGGCCTTCCAGACGTTACCTCACTGTGAGGAAGTTCCTGCAAGCCTTGGGGTACATGGCATCTTGCATCCTTCTAATTCCTCTGGCCAGGCTTCACATGAGAACTTCAGTGCTATGTAAAAAACCTTTGGTGTCAGCATTCTCAACCCCTAGAGACCTCTCTCCCCCTCTGATCCCCTGTAATAAGGGCCGAGTTTCTCTGGTGGGCAGGGGCCGGTGCCCAGAACAAGGGTCTTTCCTCCGCCCAACCAGGCAGACCATTTACCACTGATGCCTCAGACATAGCTTGGTGTACTCGCCTAGAAGGCAGGTGCACCCAAGGTCATTGGGATGCCCAGCACCTTCCCTTACACATCAACCAGAAGGTAATAATGGCAGTACAAAAGGCTCTGACATCCTTCAAACCCCATCTCAGGCCAGGGGTTCTCCTTATCAAAACAGACTACACCACAGTAATGTGGTACATAAACAAACAGGGAGGGACTCAATCTTACCCTCTGTGCAGGCTAGCCATAAACCTCTGGCTGACCGCCTCTTCCATGGGGCTACACCTGATAGCTCAAGTCCTACCAGGGATCAACACCACCCTGGCAGACTACTTGAGCAGAAATGTACTGGGCCCCCATGAATGGGAGCTGCACAGAAAAATCTTTTTACAAATCACTCTGGCGTGGGGGACTCCGGAGGTGGCTGTCTGCTTCGCATCTCAACCATCAGCTGAAAAAATTCTGTACCAGGGAGCATCACCACCTAACTTAGAAGGTGAATGCCTTGACTTTCCCCTGGAACACACTCTCCTTGTGTATGCATTCCCTCCTCCGCCTCTTATTCCCAAGGTACTGATCAAAATAAGGGAGGAGAGACCAAAGGCCGTTGCTCCAGATTGGCCCAGACAACATTGTTATCCTTTACTATGCAGCCTGACCGTACAGCCTCCCAGGCAGCTTCCCCTGATCTCAGACCTCTTATCACGGGTTGGGGGGGGGGTGCTGTACCCAGACTTGCAGACTCTCAAATTATCAGCATGGCTAATACTCTAAAGGCAAACAAGGGGCCCCTGTTAAGCAAACAGGTCCTTAACATTATCACAGAGGCCAGCAGGCCCAGCACCAGAAAATCCTATGCAGGAAAATGGAAAAGATTCTGCTCCTGGAGCCATCCCAGAGGGGGCAATACCTCACAACCTTCCATCCCTCTTATCCTGGAATACCTAGTGGATACTTAATAGTGGCCCCTCCTTCTCCTCTATTAAAATCTACACCTCAGCCATTTCATCTCATTTTGATACAGAACAGCCCCTGTTCTCCCATCCTTTGCTTAAACAGTTCCTTAGAGGAGCTTCTAATATCGGACCTCCCTGAAAAACACCCACTTCAGCCTGAGACCTGAATTATGTTTTGGAAAAACTAACTTTACCTCCCTTCGAACCTGCTGCTTCAGCAGAACTAAGATGCCTCTCCTGGATCTCCTAGCCATCACCTCAGCCAGAAGGGTTTCAGAACTTCAGGCACTGATGGCCAATGAGCCCTTCATCATCTTCCATGCAGACAGGGTCTCCCTTAGGATTAATCCCTCCTTTATACCCAAGGTGGTATCTAATGTAACTCTCATCCAGGCCATACATCTACCCACCGTCTTTCCTTACCCTCGAGACAAGGGGAAAGAATTCTGCAATCACTAGATGTGCACAGACAGCTCAGATACAATCAGGACTGTTCTAAACCCTTCAGGAAAACGGACCAACTACTTGTCAGCTTTGCCCCAGGGGTGGAGGGGAAGAACATTTCCAAACCTTTTCCAAATGGATATCACACTGTATCCATTTCTGCTATAGATTGCATGGGACCCCCCCCCCACAGTCTATTCAAACCCATTCCACTAGGGGAGACTCCACTTCCAAAGCATTCCTCAGAGGAGTTCCCACCAGGGACATCCTGGAAGCTGCCACCTGGACTTCTGTCCATACCTTTACCAAGCATTTACCAAGCATTACCACCTACCTCTATTTTCTAAGGCTATGGCAGGGTTTGCCTATGCAGTGCTGCAAGTCATGCTGACCCATTCCTAGGTCTCTAACTAATCCTACCACCCTTCTCAGCTGTGGGAATCCTCCCACAGGTGATGACTGCAACAGTGAAACATGAATAACATAGTACAGTTGTGTACACTTTAACATAAATGTAGATGTTCGAGTGTATTCACTATTACAGTCCTGGTTTCCCACCCTCCTTCCCCCTTATATCTTCATTCTTAAGGGAGACATAAGTTTCTAATGGTGGCTTTTAGCCACCAGGACCACCTTTCCATATTTACTTGGGCCTCCTACTGTTTAGGGCAAGAAAAGTCAGCTGCTTTCCTTTATAGCACTGACGACCTAACGTCAGGCAGCAAGTGACAGCAGCCAACGCAGAAAAATATTGACTCTGGTATTTTTTCTGGAAGGCTACCACAACAGGGATAACCCACAGGTGATGAATGCAACAGTGAATACACTTGAACATCTACATTTCTGGTAAGTGTACACAACTGTACTTTTTTAACCAACAGTTGAGTTAACAGCCAGTAGAGTTTTGTGACCGGGGAATTCCGGTAGCCTCCCAGATTCATTACTTTGGTTTGTAGAGGTAATATTACTGCTTCTTGCATAAAGAAAATATGGACAGTTGGACTCTGGCATGGCCACTTAACACTTTTCTTTATCAGCATTTGGGTAGTGAGCTGTTCCCAGTTTTAATTTTGTGCTGTACAGCATTGTTGAGGGTTCCACTCCTTAATCTTCATTATTGAAATAAGTAGCTGTGAGCTAGTTTACCACTTTGTTAGCTTTTCCAGGCAGTCATTAAAAGGAGTTGTGCATATTCTCACCAGCAGCAAAGATAATCCTCCGTAAATTGTAAACTGGTTTACAGTCTTGTCTGTATTTTCATTCTGAAATTTTGCTCAGAATGCAGATCACAGTACTTTGGTTAGTATGTATGAGGATTGATAAACTATGTTTTGAAATGGCACTTCATAGATTGTGTAAGGGTCAGCAGTAGCCATGCTGCTTAGGGTACACAGGACATTGACTGTCTTACAGCCGATTTAAGATATTTTAACTCCCAGAGGAAGTGGAGGAAACACTTGGTTGCAAAAGATAACTTCCATTACTTTGATTTCAAGTGTCCCCAATGACCATATTAATTGTAAGGCATTCTTAGTCTACAGTTTCCAAAAAAATAGAAGTGTGCACCGATTGAGCTATTTTGAATGTGGACCGGATCTTGCATACAAGTAGTTCTTGTATTCTTATCTCTTCATGCTCTGGCTTGGTGTACTGAATTACTGTGCTCTTAAAAGCAGCTCAGATAAACAGTAATTTAGCTTTATAACTGTAACCAAATGCTTTAATTTGTTTTTTACTTCAGTGTGTGCTTCACCGAGGGGGGGGGCTCCGCTTGACAGAGTTGGCCTTTCACGGTCTGCTGTGTGGATTTCAGGGTCGTAACCTTTGCAAGGTGCTCAGAAGCTTTCAAGCTTGTAGACTTCCTGAGCTATTGACATGTCTTATTGTTTGTGAGGTATATTGCGTTGGTTTGAAATGACTTGCATTGCTGAACATTGTGGTATACTCTTATTTACTTTAATCAAGTGTTAGCAAACATGCACTCCTAGTAGGACTGAGCAGTGAGCATCATGGCTATGTGTTGGAGTATGAATCATGTTTTTATTAATTTGGACAGCAGTCTGTGTGTGTGTGTATATATAATAAATGTATGTGTATATCTGTCTATATATAATGTATAATATATGTGTGTGTGTGTGTGTGTGTGTGTGTATATATATATATATATATATATATATATATAACGTGTATATAATATATATATATTTTTTGTGTGTGTATATGTTAATGTGTGTGTGATATAGATTATATATTTCATGTACACATTTTGTTCATATGTATTTGTGAATTTTACAAGTCTTGAATCTAGGCTACTTGGTCCTAAGCTCTATACTTAGTGTGTCAGTGACTTACTTAAAATTCCATTGAGAGGACCATATCTCCTGTAAGTACGTATTGAAAATATTACTGAAGTATATAATAAACAGTTACTATTCTGTAATGTTATTTTTTTCTAGTTATGTATTCTATTCAGACTCTTATGACTTATCAGTGTTAATACTACTTGCTATGATTTGAGTTGATGTACAATGTATATCATTCTATTGTAAGTATTGCTGTAAAATTTTCCTGGGTCCTGACTGAAAAGGGTCACTTACTCTGCTATCAAGTTGTAAATAACAGATTCATAGACCAGCTTGGATACTGCACTTGCAGTGAAATCTGCATTATGCAGACGGGTACAAGTTACTATTGGTTTGTAGTCCGTGGAGTGCTCTCATTGTGCTTTTTAGGGTTTGCTGCACTGATAATGTATGCAAATAGCTGCATAATTGGAGCAAAATGAAATGGGATAGTAAAATAAGTTTCTTATGGTATTAGTGTATGTAAAGTGAATGTAGTAACAATTTAGACCTCTACTGAGAAAATTGTGTAGATGCTTGCTCCTGCATTTAAAAGGGCTGAAAAACTAAGTCACTGAGCAGCTATTAGTATGTGTGCAGTGCCAGTCGGCTGCAAAGTAGACAGTAGTGTTGGTGATGGACTTGCTAGTGTCTACAAGCAAGAGGCTGTTTTAACACCTTTATTGAATTGTCACTCAAGATGTAGGCAAATGTACTTGAATAGAAAAGAAAATGAGCCGTCTTAACATTTTTTCAGTTGAAAATATATTGTACGTTACCTTTTCTTTATTAACGATCATCAGTCCAGCTTTACATAAATTACTCCGTTCTTGCCTTCCCATTCACCTCACTCCTGAACATTAATCTACATGTATTGGTCCCAAAATGTCCATTATTAAATTGGGTAATTTGCTACTTCCCCTTTCTAAAGATCCCTCTTCCAGTTATTTTACCTCTTGCAATATTTAGTATGTCAAGTACAGTTGTTTTAGACTTTGATTTCCATGTTCCAGCAATTGCTTTTTTGGCAGACAATAAGATGAACCTAAACAATGCCTTGCTATGTCTAGGCAGTTCAGATTGTCACACATGTGTTCACCCAGTATTTCTGATGGAGTACTCTGTATGGGATTTTTTTTTTTTTTAAATCTGCCAACTCATCACGTGCCCAAAACATATAGATTCATAGGTATTTACTAGGCTAATGACCACAAGGCCTTTAAGCCTAGCCATGCATCCCAAATATCTGACAAGTTTGGATACTTTAAATGTAATCAGGAGCTTGGGAGAGGAACCATTTGCAAGCTGCCTGTGTCCATTAGAGACATAGGTTCCAAACCAGGGATGAATTTCTGTTCCCTATCAAATTGTCCAAGTTACATTTGAATTGGGTTAGGAGGAACTCTGCTTCATATGGATGGGGGAAGTCTGTTCCCGAGAAGGATAGTCTCTGCAATACATGCCTATCTCTCCAGCAGGTCCTATTTATATCCTAGGCAAGGTTTAAGTCTTTAGAAATGGGTAATTCTGGTGCCATTTATTTTAGATATGCAGGAGGCCCATCAGAATGGGGACTGACAATGCTTTTTATGCCAGGCATAAATCTTCCCTCAGTAGCCTGTAGGAGATGGAATACAGGAATAAGGCCTTAAGGCACTCTGCATAGGACATGTTACTTGCACCCTCTCTTTTTATTGAGGAACCATTGCGGATGTTCCAATTGGTTGCTATGCCTGGTAAAGTACTTACTAAAGGGGGCGTTGTACTCCATGATATATATGTCAGATGAATGCCGAATACAGTGAAACAATTACTTTCTTGGCCCTAGATGCAATACCTTTGATTGTAAGTTGCACAACATAGAATGATTTCCTCAGTACTGTAGACATGTGATGGCCAAATGCTAGATATTCCCCTTTACCTCTTTCTTCCCCATCACACTTTCAGTATTTATCTACCTGTAGGAAAATGCTCAAGTCTGCATAGGGTATAAAAATATCAATGCAAACACTTTTTTAAGCAAAATCCTAAACCTTCTGGACTTTGCGCACTTGAGAGCCATACATTTATCCTTCCTATTGTTCCCTTGTAAATTACTTTTCCTGTCTCTCTTCCAATCTTTACTAATCTTCTCCGATTGTTTGTTATAGTTATTGTGCAGTATTTTGTATGCCTTACTAATTCTCTTAACAGCAGGTTCTGTTCTTGATTCAGCTAAAGACTCTGCTAGATCAGGTCTTTGACTTGGGATTGTTTTATCCCTTTCTCTTTGCCTGTACTGTATCAATACCTGGTTGTGGAGGGCAGTCTCTAGCCTGCAGTCAAAATGGCTTCTTGGCCGTCTCCTCACTCTATACCTTTCCACCTATTGTTGTTTGCTTCCAATACTTTAGTTCCTTTGACAGTTTTCTTCAGTAAATTCCAGTCCCCTTCTTGCTTATATTCTGTATCATTGTGTGTGGTTACCCCTATTGGCAAAGTCTCCATTCTTGTGTTTGCTTAATTCTGAGAATACTTTCTGCTTCTTTGTAGTAATATTCTGCGTTTTCCTTGAGGACCTGCATCCAAAATCCCATGCTCACTCTCTTGCTCCTCATTTCTGAGCTTGCCCAGCTTTATCATCCATTTACACTTTGAGTTTGTTTTATGTATATGAGCCTTAACTCTGTAGCTGAAAAATTGTAAAACATCCCTTCAAATGGAGTAATCCTAAACCAACGTGTTCTGTTGGAAGGATAAACTTATCCCAAGTAACTCTTGCCCCTTTCCCCCTCCCAGATAAGTTCCTTCAACTTTTTATTAATGTATTGTCCATAACTTCTCCGCTGGTTGATAAAAATATGCCTGATCTGTATATAAAACTAAAGGTACTAAAAACATTTTCACATCTTACTATCCATATCCCTAAACCGCTTCCAGTTTCTAAGTTTTTGTATTATGTACTTGCACACATTGGTTCACTGGTAATACTATTAAAATAAAGCATTTCAGAGTTTGAATTAAAAACACTTCTGTTATGACAGCGAAGGCTATGGGGGAAAGAGACTAAACAAAAGCAAGAGGTTATTGATCTCTCTAGCATGAAATAAACATCCTGTGGATCTTTTTTGATATATGTAGTCCATACGTGGAATTGATAGGCATGCATATGGCCATCACATAAACCTGCACAAGCTGTAGGAATCTTTCAGACACCAATTGGGACCACATTTGGTTTCAGTCTTCTGTCTCTGGAATGCTGAATTTGCTCCATTATGCTCCTACATGTAGGGGATAATGTGTGGTCTTCTAGTACACCATAAGAGTGAGTCAGCGCCATGCATGCCTTCTGAGAAGTTGCCTCCTTGATGTATGTGGGTGCTATAGATTCCACACGTAGCAGTAAAGACCTTGCCTGAATCGGTCACAAAGGTCTGTGAACAGGAAGGGCTTAACCATACAGTGAAATTATAGGTTTTATGTGACATGTAGGGTCATAACTGATGTGCGCTAGGCACCCATACACTTTACACAGCTCACACATTTGGAACATGTCTCAGCTATGTCACTTTTTCCCATAGGGCCAGGCCCTGTGACTAATGACACTGGTACAGAACACAATGTGTGGCTGCATTACAGTATAGCACCACACAAATAAGTGTACACACACACACACACACACACACACACACCATTGTCAGTGATGTCTGTGGCTTGCTCAAAGCCACTTTTCTTTGCCTCAGCATGTCTGGAGGGGGCTGAAGTATGATCAGCCACAGCCTGCAGGAAGTTCTTGGCTTATTACATGTGAGGTGATAGGGAGGTCAGCCCCAGGATATTGGTATGGTCAAACACTTAACATTCACAAACATATGAACATAAACATGACCACCAGGGAGGGCACATTAAAACCAGTGTCAGTGTGTGGTAGAAAACTAATCCTCATCAGTTTGTTGCAGTTAGTCTGTGGTCCCTCCCCAACATGGTGGTTGTGCAGCTGTAGGGCTGTGACTTGGGTGAGTTCCACACATGAGATGTTGAACTGCAGGAGAGTGAGAATCGTGGCCTCCTACTTCAAGGGGTGATAGTGTGTAGGAAGAGTACAGATGCAAGTGAGGATAGTGTGTAGGAAGAGTACAGCTGCAAGTGAGGAGAGTGTATCCCTGCATGAACACCCCCCACATGCCTTGTGCTCATCCTCTCCTGACCCTGGACAGCTGAGCCAGTGAGTGCAGTGAGGGTTATTCTGGTGCTGCTCCACATGAAGGGAGACTTAGAAGTGTTGTATGTTACAGAAACCATAGGAGATCAATTAGTATGGTGTCCCTGGTTTTCTTGTCCTCACAGATGCCATGCAACACAGCAGTGAAGTGCATGCCGGACTGCTTTGCAGCACGTTTTTTTCTTGGATGATACAGTAATGAATCTACTGCTTGATCTGTAGTGCTACCCATATTTTAGTGGAACCTATAGACTATGTTGAGCACTTCAGTGAAGCTATGAATTAGGTTTGTAAACCTGTGTCAGGTGATATAAGTGAATCTGCTGACATAGCTGCAGAGGGCACATAGCTGGTGGTAGCTGTCATTGGGATTTTTCCTTTAGTGGAGATGGTGAATGCTCATGCCATTCAGCCAAATGTTCTGGTGTGGGTGAGGCTACGTTTGACTTTGTATCAACAACCATGATGAATACAGACATGTACACTGTGTCATCAAACTGAGAGCTGGCACTGATGATGGGACACAGATGTCTAACAGATGTGCTAACATCATCCTTTCCAGATGTCATCATGCTATTGCTTTGCCTTATAAACACACAACAAAAGATGCACCAGAATGAGCATGGGTACATATGCAACAACTGTGCTCCTGTGGGTGCATGCTAAGGCTGTCTGTACAAGATGCACTACACAAAGCTGGCTTACCTGTGTCATCAATATAGAATGGCTTGTTACCTGGTGCACCTGCATCAGTACTTGGCCAGCAGTTGCTGTGATCAGCCTCAGTCTGTGTGTAGTGAAACTGGTCAGAAGTCTGGTGTAAGAGGTACATCATCTACCTGGATATGTGGGGGTGTGTCTATTGAGTTATCAGTGTCTGCTCCTGCAGGGATAATCCCTCCCTCATGACAAGTGTCCCCTTGCAGCGACATTAAAACTCCCCTTCCTCTGTCGTAGTTCTGATGTACCCCCCCACAAGGTGAATGACTTCTCAGCTGTTGTCAGATGTGCCTTTGCCATATGTTGCAGCATGTTGGTAATACCCTTGCAACACTATTCTGACTGTTTCATATCATACAATTGTTTCTCCCATATATGGACCACAGTCTGCCACACCTGGTCATAAAAGCTGGTTAAAACCCCCTCTCCTCAGTAGGTGCCATATGTCTATCCGTGGTGCAGGACATCATTTTCAGCAAAGCTGAAATTCTCCAGCCTCTGCTACCCACCTTGCCCTCTAGACCTGTGAACGCATGAAACAGAAGTAAAATGTATAATATTTGTGTAGGTGTAAGACAGACCTAATGAAAGTTTATGAAGTACAATATTTGATGGGAGAGTTGGGGGATATACCCTTCAGCTGAAGGGGACACACAGGGAATACAGATAGTAGGCATATGTGCTAACAGATGTAGGGGTAGGCAGGTATCTCTGCTGTCAAATTGGAGTCACCTTGGTATGTGGTAGTGCTATGGCCCTCCTGTTGTAAGGGGGGGCTATGTGTGGAGGCATATAACTACTGTACTCACTGCCATATACCAGCACACCCCTTGGGCAGGCTGGTGACAGACATGCACCGGGACAGATTTACCTGATTTAGTGACCCTGTGATGAGGAGCTTCTACAAATGAGACACTTGCAGGTGTATACATTCCTGTTGTGTTAATCTTTTGGACTGTATGTTTCAGTGGAAGAGTGCATATATCTTGGGTGAGGCAAAGAGGATGCAGCTTTACCACACACTTTCACAGTACTGTATTCCTCTTCAGAATAACTTGCATGACTTTCCAAGTCTGCATGATTTGGCCTAGAGTGTTAGTGTTCTGTCAAGACTGCACATGTTGTTTATACCTGTTTGCATGGCTAGTAGGCAGACTATGTTAGGAAGCATTCATATGTATGAACTTTACATTTTGCAGTGACACACCAGTGTAAGGCACTGTTTCTGTTCATGTCTTAACAGCTTGTGCAGCATATATGTACAAGTATGAGTGTTTTAACAGCAGAGCACCATGCAAAAGAAGCCACCTGTTAAGATTTATGTTCTATTTTTTCCCATGAAACTGCCACCATTTTCAGTGAAGATTTGAACGAATGGCAGCTTATGCTGGTGCCTGCCAGAAAGCGCTTGAATGGTGCATGAAGGACCACAAGAGAATATTTTTTTCACTGTGTTTCAGGCAGCTGTTACTGGGCTTTTCTCATGGTATGTTTAAGAAAGTGGATGCCTATTGTGACCTAACTGAGCCATGGGCATCACTAGGACAGGGACAGCAGGCATCATTTTGAGAACCTGCAGCACAGTAACCCTGATGATATCTGTGGATTGGAAGTGGGGGTTAGGCAAGAGCGCACCAAAGTAGTGTTTTTCCATGTTTGGCCCTTTATCTTGTTTTTGGTTTGGGACTACCATATTACTGGCTCCCTCTTCATTCAGATATGCATTTCTTAGACCTTCATGCAACATTTATACTGGCTGGATGTAAACATTTTCTTCTATGACAGTCTCTCCCACTTGAACACGTCTTTGATGACAGCCCCCATGATCCCACCTGTCATACGGATGGAACGGCATTTCAGTGGATAGAAATTTCAAGGTGTGTGGACGTCAGAATTTTCTCTTCATATCAACATTCTGTAGATGTCAGCAGTCGTCTTGACCCTCCAAACCTTCTAAGACTCTCTCCCAGAGGGAGCTCTTACCGTATGGTTAGGCATTGTGGCAAGCATATTGCGCATCATCAAGCATGGGTGAATTTTGTTTGTTTGCTGGGAAACTACAGACTCTCTTTGCTGGTCATACTGCTATGAAGTCCTTTTTGCTAGAAGATAAGCTCGGCATATATCCAATGCCACACGAGTGCTCCCTCATCCCCTAAGGGGCTTGAACAATTCCGCAAACCCTACTGTGACCGGTTTACCTCCCTGACCAGCACCGAGGGCATACATTTCCTCCATCTTTCCATTACCAGGTAATCTCCCAGGTGATGCTGTTGCTCATTCCGAAGCTTGTTCTTTAGGCAAAAAAGTGAAATTGGATTTCTGTATAAACAGAACACAAGTGTAGTTCTCTGGATAATCACTTGGAATTCTAGACATGAATATGAAAGGACTGTTTTCTATTTCTTTATAGGTTAGCATATGTTTGACATAAAGGTAGGTTAAGCTTCCAAATTGTCCATAGATGTTTATATACAGCGTGAGGTGAGTAAGCAATATTCTGTGATGGACTGATGCTGTGTGCAGGAAGCCCTGTGCTCTTATTGGGTGCCAGGATAGTCTCAGACATCCACGTGGCCTTGTAAAAGAGAAAACTGGTTACTGAAAAATGGATGAATGGAAGGCAAGTAGCTTGCCCAGTGAAACCTCAAGCTGCAGTGCATTTAACTGTACCACTCCACATGGTTCCCTTTTATTTTTTATTTACAGTGATGACTAATTAATTATACTTTTTTTTTTGTTTTTGCATCATTCTGGATATATGTTATAATAATATATGACACACACACACACACATACACATGTGTAGGTGAGTATTCTTTAGATTCTTCCACACATGTAGAGGGTTTTGCCCCCCCACCACCAACTAACACTGTTCACTGTAGGTACAGAGTTACAAATTCCTCTATTCTGGATCACCCAGTGAAAATTGAGGTCAAAATTGGAGTGGGGATAAGATGGAAGATCTATTTTTAGAATGACGTGGTTGCATTAATCATACCTCTCAACTGTCCAGATTTTCACAGACTGTCCAAAGTTTTGCCTCTGTTTTAGTCTGAAGTCCATTCCTCATAAATCTGTGGTTTTCTGACAAATCACTAGGATGATCTGAGGATTGAAGTCACCAAATAATGACATTTGAGTTTCACTTCAAATCTTTCACAAAACGTATGCTAATGTTACCCTAGCAGCTTAAGTTTATAAGAGCAATATTTAAAATCTGTCCCTATTTTTGGGAATTTGTCCCCCATTGTGCCAGGCTTTGTCCAGATTTCTTGCACTGAGAGGTTTAGCTATGATGATGATGTTCGTGTTTCACTGTTGCAGTCATCACACTTGGGTTGTCTGCCTGCAGGTAGCCCTCAATCTGCCCGAATACCAGAGTCTTGGGATTTCTGTGTCGGATGCTATCTCCTTTTCCATGATGTCAGGTGTTTAAAACATGCAGCCGATGCCATTACATCAGCTTTTCTTGCCGTGCGGGAGCACGAAGCAGTTCGCAAGTGCCGGTAGGCTGCTATCTGAAATTTTCGTTTTTTGAGTTTCAAGCCTGAAGTCTTCTAAAGCGAAGTACCCCATTGGGGATCCTTTTTTCTTGCTCTAACTGATGTCAGAAAAATTGTCTTGCCAGTGGAAAGCAAATACCTCACAGAGATTTTCATTCTTACTGTGTCACCTGTTTAGGCCCAGACCATGACATTCCTCGCTGCCTGTTCTGTGCCTTGTTCATCGCCCGAACTATTCGTCTTCAGGCTATCTTTTCATCACTAAATTCTTTTGCTCTCGTTCTCAATATTCCGAAATGGCTTCGATAAGCCATCCGACTACCGATCTTCCGAAAAAAAACATAGGGATAAAGACAGAGACAGACCGCATAGGTCCAAAACTGCTGACGATGCTTCCATTAAGCTAGTCACCAGTCCGCCGGTTCTCAGGCGCTTTCGCAGCCCCTGATACCCTCTTCTACAGATTCACAGGCCTCTACTAAGACCCATTCAGGGGCCAGTATGCTGCTCCTTCTTTGACTGTGGAACCTACGGATGTCTCTACCTTGGATGAGTCCGGAGCCGCTGAGCAGGCACCGGCTTCTGAGGGTGTATTCAGACCATCTGATGTTAGTCTTAAACCAACGAATTAGTTTCTGACTAAAACTACCGAATTTCTCAGGCCCAGAGTTCGCACTACGCCTAGAAAACAGACGACGAAAGTGCATTCTCAAGCTCCCATGCCACAGAAACAAATGCTTAGAATGGCTGAAGACCTTATTACTTTTAGAGGGGGAAGGCTGGCTTCCCCTAATTAAAGACAAATAATTGATTTTTCCTTCTGATTCTACAGACCATGAGTCCAATAACCCTGACCCCTCTGATTACCAGGACATATCTTTATCTACCTATGAGGATTCAGATGCAGAGGATTCCATTCCCTCTGCCTTCCCCAGAGGACTTTTCTTTCGGTGAAACCTTGCATACCCTTGGAGAGCATTTCTGTTGGGAATGCCAGGATTACCCACAGTCCAAAAAGAGACTTGGGGAATTTTTAGATTTGCCTCAGCACAGGCCTCTAGCTATACCCACTGTCCTGGGTATTGTAGATGTCTTCATGGAATCCAGTCTTACTGCTGATACCTTACCCACCAGCTCCTAGAAAGCCTGACGGGTACTACAGAGTGCCTGACTCTCACAAATTTCTCTTTAAAAACCCCACTGTGGATCTAGAGACAATTTCCCAGGGACCTAAAGGTATTAAGGCTACTACAGCCCAAAACCCTACTCCTTCTGACAGGGATTCTAGGGCTTTAGACAGATGGGGTAAGAAGGTATATACCTCTGCAACTCTTGCCATCAGGGCATTAAATTGCCAGTTTCACATGTTGAAGTACCAGCAGCATATTATGGAACTAATCAAACAAAAAATGTTGTTGATTCCTGATTGTGCAGAAAACAAAGATTTACAAGAGTTAATGCATTCTGCCAACCAAGTTGGTAGACCTACTTTGCAGTGTGGTTTTGATGCATTAGAAGCATCTTGCAGGGCTGCTGTCACTGGGTCTGTTCTGAGAAGACATGCTTGGCTAAAGGAACAAATCTTGCCAGACCATGTCAAAGCAAAATTACTAGATGCTCCATTAAACCAAGAATGTTTGTTTGGCCCAAAAGCAGAAGAAATTCTTAAAAAAATGGAGGAAAAAGCTAAATCTATGCAAACTGTTAGATTTCTTACAGGTACAGCTACTTAGATTCAGTAGGCATTGGCCCTCAAAAAGCTGGTCCTTTCCAGTCCCTCCAAGACCTTCTCAGTCCAAACCCAGGGGCAGCAGACCAAAAAGACTACAGTCTCAGGGTATGCACAGATCTAAACAATGGAGTCCTCCCACCTCAAAAATAGGGAGTGGTAAGCCACCCCCTTATGGAAAAATTTCAGTGACTTGCCCTGCATCCTTCCCAGCCATGCCCAAGTACTTGCACCCCTAGGAGGAAAACTTGCCTTGCATGCAAAAAACTGGGACTATATATTACCTAGGACCAATGGGTCTTAAACATTGTATCCCTGGGATACAGATTCTACTTCCACTCACTGCCAACCCCAAGCGGATTGCCAGACCTTCCTCTAAACCAGCGGGCAGAGACCCAAAAGCAAGTACTTTCTCTTCTCAGTATCAGGGCTATTCATCCTGTTTCCTCAGAGCAGAGGGGACAGGGTTTTTACTCTAGACTGTTCTTGGTGCCCAGAAAAGAGAAATCTTGGTGCCCTATCCTGGATCTGTCAATTCTCAACACCTTCCTGGTGGTACCAAAATTCATAATTCTTACACTCCAGCAGCTGCTTCCTATGCTAGCCAAGGACTCCTGGCTGGTCCCCCTAGACTTAAAAGAAGTTTATCTACACATCCCTATAAGGGAATCTTGCAGGAAATTTCTACGGTCCAGGGCAGGCTCTTATCAGTTTTCTGCACTTCCCTTTGGCTTATCTGCTGCGCCCAGGGTATTCACAAAGTGTCTGGCTCTAGCCATTGCATACTGCAGGCAGAGAAATATTCAAATTTACCCATACTTGGATGATTGCCTGATTCAGGTGGACAGTCAGGAATTGCTACTTCAGCACCTAACTTCTCAGGGGTATACCATCAACGAAAAGTAATTACAGCTGATACCCAGCCAAAAGATTGTATTCCTGGGAGCAAGCTTGAACACGGCTTTCCAGATGGTATTCCTCAGTCCAGAAAAGCAGGTTCATTTGACAAATTACTTCAAAACTACAGGCCACTCAAACCCAGCAATCTGCAAGAAAAGTATTGCAAGCCCTAGGGTTCATGGCCTCATGCATTTTCCTAATTCAGTATGCAAGACTGCATATGAGGAAACTTCAGTGGTACTTAAAAAGTCTATTGTGTCAACATTCTCAGGACCTGAAAACAGTGATTCCCATCATTCTTTGCCCAAGGGCAGAGTTCCTTTGGTGGGCAGAGGATTGCAACCACAACAAGGGAGTCCCTTTCACTTAACCCCTCGCTGCCCAAACGCTGACAACAGATGCATCAGATTATGCATATGTGGCTCACATGGCAGGCAAATGCATTCAAGGCAAATGGAGCCCAGGACACATTCACCTGCATATCAATCAAAAAGAAATGTTAGCTGTACAGAATGCACTGACAGCCTTCAAATACCTTATCGTTCCAGGACAACTCTTGATAAAGACAGACAGCATCATGGTTATGTGGTACACAAACAAGCAGGGGGGAAACTCATTCCTACCCACTCTGCAGGTTAGCCATGGCTCTGAGAAACACAGCCTTAAGCAATCGAGTACACCTGCAAGCTCAATTCCTGCCAGGCAAACAAAATTCACTAGCAGACGACTTGAGCAGAAATCTACTGGACCCACACAAGTGGAAACTGGAACCCAACTCATTCAAACTACTAATCCAGAGGTGGGGGCATCCGAGGTGGATCTCTTTGCTTCCCCTCAAAACCATCAATTGAGAAAATTCTGCACCAGAACTCCTCCCAGCCAAGCATGGAAAGTGGATGCCCTATCCTTTACATGGTAAAACCTCTCAATCAATGCCTTTCCCCCTCTGCCCCTCCTCTCAAAAGTACTACTCAAGATCAAACAGGACAGGCCAAGGACAGTCCTTATTGCACCAGACTGGCCATGCCAGCACTGGTACCCACTCCTACACAGTCTGACAGCAGTGCCTCCCTGGCACCTACATCAGACCCCCTATCTGCTGTCCCAGCAGGAGGGACAGATTTTGCATCCTCAGCTGCATACCCTGAACCTGGCAGCCTGGCTTATTCCCTGAATACATCACCAGCAACCCTCGGTAAACAGGTGCTGGATGTCATCCTTGAGGCCATGAGGCCTAGTACTAGGAAATCCTATTCAGAAAAGTGGAAAAGATACTGTTGGAGCCAGTCTCAGGGAAAGGACACAACCGTGCCCACCTTATCCCAAATCCTGGATTATCTAGCAGAGCTGCTCCACAAAGGCCTGTCCTTCTCATCGATTAAGATTCATGCCTCTGCCATCTCAGCTCACTACAATACTGAGCCACCCCTCCTCTTCTCACCCTCTGATCAAACAGTTCCTGAGAGGAGCTAACAATTTGAGACCACCAAGGAGAGCTCCCACTCCTGCCTGGGACCTTTAACTTTGTACTAGAGAAGCTCACACTTCCCCCTTTTGAGCCTGCTGCTACAGCAGAGTTAAAATTCCTCTCTGGGAAAACAGCTTTACTTCTATCCATCACTTCAGCTAGAAGAGTGTCTGAGTTACAGGCCCTTATGGCAGTGGAACCCTTCATTATCTTCCATGCGGACAGGGTTTCCCTCAGGACCAACTCATCATTTATGCCCAAGTTGGTATCCAGTGTGGCATTAAACCAATCCATCCACTTACCAACCTTTTTCCCTAATCCTCAGAATAAAGGGGAAAGGATCCTGCACTCCTTGGATGTGCACAGACAGCTCAGGTTCTACCTTGACAGGGCTAATCCTTTCAGAAAATCTGACCAGCTGCTAATCAGCTTTGCTACAGGGCCAGAGGGCAAGGCATTTCAAAGCAAACCATTTCCAAATGGCTAGTACACTGCATCCATTTCTGCTACAAACACCATGGAAAACCTACCCCACAGGGGATCAGAACTCATTCCACTAGGGCTACCTCAACCTCTACAGCATTTCTCAGGGGAGTCCCTACCAGGGACATCCTGGCAGCTGCAACTTGGAGTTCTGTACACACCTTCACCAAGCATTACTGCCTACCTATCTTTTCTAAATCCAGAGCTGGAATTGCCACAGCAGTCTTACAAGGCCTGTTAGCCAGCCCTAATACTTCTTGACTGCCTCCACCCTTCCACAGCTTTGGGAATCAACCCAAGTTTGATGACTGCAACAGTGAAACACAAAGAACATAGTACAATTGTGTACATTTCTCATAAATATAGATGTTAGAGTGTATTCACTGTTGCAGTCCTGGTTATCCTCCCTCCAGTCCCCTGACTTTCCTGTACTTTCTTCCTGTCCTCCTTTTTGGCCATATCTTATGGCAGTGGTATTTACTTTTTACTGGAGGTGTTCCACACCATGTAATGGCTGCCTATTTTGGGGGCTCCTGACCTCTTGGGCAAGAAAAACTGATGTAATGGCGTCAGCTGTATGTTTTATACCCCTGACGACCTGACGTTATGGAAGAGGTGACAGCATCTGGCGCAGAAATCCCAAGACTCTGGTATTCCGGCCAACTGAGGGGCTACCTGCAGGCAGATAACCCAAGTGTGATGACTGCAACAGTGAATACACCCCAACATCTACATTTATGTTAAGTGTACACAACTGTACTTTCTGGCTGCTGCCTTGTAAGCTTGTTAAATGCACGAGTATGTTGGTATGTACTTGTAGAAGCAATTTATCTAGGTAGCGTAAAATCACACAGCCTTGAAACTGATGGCAAGTAAGGCCATTCTGTGACCAGGCAGCAAGGAGGTGACTGTTTAAGCCACATCTCTATAGATTAAGAAAACTTTGTTTTTTTGGTAGTGGTTTCGGTCATTGGGTATGCAGAAATGTTTTTATACAAAAGTATCTAAACTGGAAAAAGACTTTCTCAGAAGAAAAAATTCTGTTTACGTTTTTTTTTTGGCTGAGAAGTGATTCTAATAATAGAGCATAACCTTTGTACATGCTACCCTTTTGATAAGGGTCTGTTAAGCCCCGGATATAGCGCATCTTTGTAGCATGGAGAAACTAGTTCATCTTCCTCTGTTTCAGACCCAGTTTTACCAAATTCTTCCTTTTTGTGCTGTACTGTCTAAGAAGTGAACTTTAGCTGCTTTATTATGGGTAGAAGAAGACCTGGATTTGGTAATATAGATAAGGAGACACCCTGATAGTAAGAGTTTCAGATTTTTCTTTGTGGATAGACCAGTGGTCATCTTTTTCCTTGTATGTATGTTTCATTATTAAGTTGTACACTGAGCAAAGCGCCACAATAGAATCTTTGCTTATGTAGTGAAACCAGCTTTTGTCTGTCACCATAGCTCAGTGGGTGACATATGTAGTCTGTGTGCTGACATGCATGTCATATTTACATTTTATTTTTAAGTGGGGCAGTAGAGATACACAGGGGAAATTATTTAAGGTGAAGGGCAGTGTATAGTGACATTGTGCTTATGCATTGTAATGTGTAGTTAATGGATAACAGCATGTAGAAACTAGTGCTTATAACCCAAGTTAGGATTTCTTGTAGACCGTGCTCACTAGTAAGAATGTGTTGCCTGTATGATGCTATTCCAACAAAGCAGAGTCCTCTAGTAATTGCTCCTTGTACAGAATTGGCAACAGTTGCTGCAGACAAGCAATTGGATGCCTGATTAATGCTCTTAAGTCACCTTTGCTATCCCTCCAATTGATGATGTGTTCTGGGGAAATTACAAGTTTATGCAGATTCCAATGGCAGATGGGTAATAATCCATTTAACTCAAACTGGTAAGATGTGTTTGAGACTGCTAATCTTTTATCACCTTTTATCATATGGCTGTTGTGTATTCTCTGAGATTAAGAATGTTCTTGGACACCTTGGGACTAGACAATCTACCTTGTTAAATGCATCTTGGACCTCTTCATGTGTCTGAAAGATGAATGCAACTAGCATTCTTGGTTGTTTTGCCAGGTCTGGGTCAGTGCAATTTTGTTCTGCAAGGTGGTGCTTCTGTATATGCAGCTGTAAGACTTGTTCCAGATAACAGGTGTTGTTTGCAGCTTCAGGGTTCCACTTTTGGGGCAACATTTATGATGATCCTCTCAAAATGAGTTAGACTGTACCTTGGTGCGAGCTGCAGTCCATTAATGTTGGCAGTACTACTAAGGAAATGTCACACGTAGATGGAGTGTGCTGTATTCTTTTTGTTTGTCATGCATTAGATGAGAGATGCCATTGTGCAGTTGATAGCTGCCATGTCTGCTGACCACACTTGCTGTGGTGGGGAAGCTACTTCTCTAAGCAAGACTTTTGAGTTGCAAGGATCAGCAAGGTTACTAGCTGTTGTCAGCAGGGGAATAGTGCATGCAAGGTTGAGGTTGTTGACAGTAGAAAGTATGACTGTACTTGTCTTGAGGTGACAGTGATCAGCTGTGACATCAGGTAACAATGCAGGGCTACTTGTGACATCCGAGAACCATTTCATCTTGTGGATGACAATTTGATCTTGTGGGCCTTGTTCTGCTTCATGGATTTGATTGTATAAGATGCAAGATCCTAGTTGTGGTTGACTGTACATCTTAGTGAAGTTATAGTAGGTATTTGCTCATTCTCTGCTCTTTTTGGCCATAGTTGCGTGTACATTAATTTTTGGGGGGGGCATGTTGGTTGGTGATATTCCTTTAAAAGCACCTTATCTTGTGTGCAGAGTTGTCTTGTTGCTATGTGTGTACAAACCCATCTATCTGCCTTGGGTTAAGGTAGCTGAAAATCACACTTGTGTTGCCCACAGTGTGATACCTTTGGGCATGGATCCTGTGCTAACACTTGGACATTGGTGTAATTACTCTATTCTTTGCTTGTACGTAGGATGTGTTTATAGGTTCGTACTAGGCTAACTGCCCTTGTGGGCTATTTTTAAGACTAGCTAATTACCCCATGTGAGAATCAAATCCTGCACCTTTTATTTGTAAGGTAACCACCTTAACCATTATGCCAACCTCCCATAATTCAACTTTAAATACCCTTTTGTCTTGTCATTAGCCAGGAACCAAACCCAGGTCTCCTGTGTGGCAGGTAAGAATTCTGCCACTGAACTACATTTTTTTTATCATATCATCCTCCTTTTCTGTGGAAATATTTTATCCATCCATAATCCCTTTTTCTCATTTTTTTGCGCATAGGGTCAGGGTGCCACTTCAGCACTGACAATCCTGTAGAGCCAGGGTTCACAACTGTGGGTGGCTAGTCCTGCTGTGGTTTTTCTTTCATACTGCACACTCACTTATGGACAGTTTAGTGTCCAGTCCACTTACTGCATGTCTTTGGAATGTGGGAGGAAACCGGAGCACCCAGAGGAAATCTACACAGAGATAAGGAGGGCAAGCAGACTCTGCACAGAAGGCACCCTTGCCAAGAATTGAACCAGAGAGCCTCCAGTTGTGAGGCAACAAAACTATCCACTGTGGCAGCTGTCACAGTGACACCCTTATGAAAACGTGTGCGGTTTGTTTTTGTCATTGTTTTTTTTTTTGTTTTGTTTTTAAGTGTTCCTTATGGAAAAATTTGTCTTGTTTATTAAATCCCATAGGGGGCTAGAATATGGACACTGTGAACATCCTATTGCAGGTAGTCTAGACTTCTTAAATTCATAGGTACTTACTAGGGTAGTCATCTGTTAGGAACTTGAGAAACCTAGCCTTGCATTCCCATGGTTGTTTTTAGCCCTTATATTTTGCATACAAATTGCCTAGAGATGATGAACAAGGATATGTTGGGACATTTACATGCTTCCCCTCCCATGAGGGGCAGAGGTGCTATACTGCTGGTGAATTTACAGTTACCATCCATTTGTCCAAATTGCCTTTGAGAGCAGCACTTTGTTTTATGTGGAGTGGAATATTGTTCCATAGAAGCAGTATTCTTTATATTAACCTAGACCCTCTAACCTGCCCTATTTATTTTGCAAAAAAGATTAACTCCTTGAGCTGGTGTTTAATATCGCTGGACTTGCAAATGTGTAATGGGTCTGACAGAATGTGGTCAGTCTGAAGCTCTATATGTAAGGTAAATGATTCTTTTCAGTAGCCTGTATGATACTTAGAGGAGGGTGAAGGGTTTGAGATGGTCTGTATTGTTTTTACGATTTAGGCCTTGGATTTTTTTTTTTTTCTTTTTTGGTGAGAAACATCATGGTCATTCAGTTGTGACAGTTGTTAGGACAGGTACACAGTGAAAGGGGCCTTACTCTGTGTGATTGACCTAGTGAATGTCGAGTACAGTGGAATGATTACATCCTGGATGTGGATGCCATACCTTTTAGGTGTAAGCTGTGTGATGAAAAAGGACATCCTTAAAACAGTGGAATTGTGATGATATCCAAGGGCTGTTAATTGTCAACATAGTTTCCCAGATCCCTAACTGTGGATCAATTTTCCAGGGTGTATTGTCAGTATGATTGTTACAAGGGGAATCATGCTTGCCAAAGGATACGATTTGTACATTTCTTTGCTTTTAGTTTTAGAGCACGGTTTTGACATTAACTATTAGTTTTGGACAGGACCTTTTGGAGGATCTTGTTCTCTGTAGAGTTTATAACCATCCTTAACATTAGCTTTGACTTCCAAGAAGTAAATGCAGAAGAGGAGTGGCCCAAGTACTGGATCGTGGGGTTTCTTATGACCGGTCTTTTGGAGGTAGAGATGCCTGCCTTAACTTCTGGGTTGTATTTGAGAGACAGTTTGCTGTCTAGGAAGTTTATATAGGGATTGACATTTAGTTAGAGGAATTTATCTGTGATGGCAAATGCATTTACAACGTGTAGATATGTACAGTGCACTATTAGTTGCTTCAGTAACTTTTTTGAAGGCTACATCCAGGTTAAGTAGGCAGGACCTGACCTTGATGAACCTGACCTGAGTTGTTGCAGTGAGAATCTGGTTACTTGCATCTTTATTTCAGTAATGATCCTTTCCATAGCCTTGCAGGTGAGACTGCTCGGGCTTGTATACGTATATTTACCTGGGTCAGTTAAAGCCCCACCATTGTATATGGAATAACTGTTGCTGTCCTCCTTTTATCCATCACAAAGCCTGTTTTGAGGCTAGTACTGAATAGCTTCTGTAGGAGATCAGACAAGCCATATTGCAGGATGACCAATAGGCACCTGGTATGTTATCTGGCCTCACAATTTAGTGTTCTTGGCCTTGGATAGCACCTTGAGAACTTGTTCTTGGAAGATGGGGGGGGGGGGCAGGTGTGCACATGTCATCTGAGAATATTGGAGGGGGGGTAACGTTTGAGTTGTTTCTTTGTTATGCAGTCCTACTTGTACCTGCCCTGATTAGGTTTTATCGACAAGTACTAAGCTGGCTGCCCTTGTGGGCCATTTTAAGCATAGCCAATTCCCCTTTCAAAGGTGAAAATCCAATCTTGTACCTTGTGACTGCAAGGTAAATGCCTTGTAATCATTATACTAAACCCCAATTCCTAAATTATGACATCAATCTATAATGCATGTTGGTTCATTGGTTACTACTAGGTTGCATGCCCTTGTGTGCAGTCTTAAGCCTTGCAAAATTTCCCAACCCAAAGGTGAGAATTGAATCCAGTACCTTGTGTCTGGGAGGTAAAACTACTTTATGCCAAGCCTCATTTTTTCCTGACATTTGCTTCCTGTCAGGCCCAGAAATCAGTGGCTTTTGGAACTAGCGATCTTCAGTCTCCACCAAGGATGTCTCTCCTGTGAAGCTGCATACACACAGTCCCTAAGAAATTAGAGCTGCCATCAGTGGCTGTATTTTCCTTCCCTGATTAATACTGTGACTGAGACATTTAATTGGACTGGGTTACTGCCTGCAGCTGTTCACATGTCTGCTGCAGTAGGAGCTGTTTTCCTCAGTATGCTGGTCTGGAAACACCCTGACATCCATTTTATGTTGGTGGCTTGTGTCTCTTAAATAGGCATCTCTTCATTTAGAACTGCTGCCAAATAGACTGTAGTTGGTGCATCCAGAAACTAGCAGTAGTGAGTATTGTGCTTCACATCTTGCACTTTTTTGCTTTAACTTTTCCAAGCGCTTAGGCTTTTGAGGATAGTTTCATGCCATTGTGGGTAGAATGGATGGATGTTCTTCGTGTTTCACTGTTGCAGTCATTACATTTGGGTAATCTGCTGGCAGGTTGCCTTCAGTCGGCCTGAAAAACGAAGTCTTGGGTTCTGCATCAGTTGCTGTCTCTTCTTCCATGACGTCAGGTCGTCAGGGGTATAAAACATGCAGCCGACGCCACTTTATTCAGTCTCTCTTGCCGCGTGGTGCCTGAAGCAGAAGCAGTTCGCAAGTGCCGGTCGGCAGACTCCTGAAATTTTCGCATTCGAGTTTCAGAACCGAAGTCTTCAAACTAAAGCCAAGTACCCCTTTGGGGAAACTTTTTCTTGCTCCTTACCGATGTCAGTAAAAGTTAATAATTGCATTACTTATGGGAAGCAAATACCTCATAAGGATTTTCATTTGTACTGTATTCCTTGCCTAGGCCCAGATCACAACGTGCCGTGCTGTCAGTTTTGTGCTAGATTTAATCAATGCACTATTAAACGTCTGTATATTTTTTCTTCTAAATATTTTGGTTCAAGATTTAATTATCCTGAAGTGTCATCGGTTAGCAATCAGACTTCCGGAGTTCACGAAAAACGCAAAAAGAAAGACTGTGTCAGACCGTCGAGGTCCAAAACTGACAAAGCTTCTCCTAAGCCAGTTGCCGGTACTCAGGCGCTTTTGCAGCCCCTGATACCCGCTACTTTTGAGTCGGAGGCCTCTACCGAGACCCATTCGGAGTCCGGTATGCCACGAGATTCTCAGAGTATTGAACCCGCACATGTCTCTCCCTTGGATGGGTCTCAACATTTTTATATTAAACAGACGCCAGCCTCAAAAACATCATCTATGTCTAAAAAAACGACTCATGAGCTGCGTGCTCAGGTCCCTATGCCTAAAAAACAGATGATCAAAATGGCTGAGGGATTTAATTACCTTGATCAGGGGTTCCCAACCTCCCCCTGTTAAGAGGCCTAGGCAAGGCACTGATTATGAATCTTCAGATCAGGTTTCCATTTCTTCTGATTCCTCTTCTGATCAGGAATTTTCTATTCCACCCTATGAGGATTCTGATGCAGAGGAATCCATCCCATCTGCATCTCCTCCTGAGGATTACTTTTTTGGAGAGACTTTGCATACATTACGGGAGCATTTTCACTAGGAGAGTCAGGACTTCTCTGAATCAAAAAAGAGGCTTAGGGATTTCCTTCTTCCTCGGCATAGGCCTTTGGCTATACCTCCTGTATTAGACATTGTTGATGTGTTTTTGGAATCCTGACTCCTGATTCCCTGCCTCCGGCTCCTAGTAAGCCAGACAGATATTACAGGGTTCCTGACTTCCACAAATTTCTATTCAAAAATCCTGCTGCTGATCCTGAGACTATTTCTCAGGGTCCCAAGGGTGTAAAGGCTTCTACTGCCAAAAATCCTACCCCATCTGACAGAGATTCCAGGGCGCTGGATAGATGGGGAAAGAAGGCTTATACGTCTGCAACCTTGGCAGTCAGGTCCTTAAACTACAAGTTTCATATGCTTAAATATCAACAGCATGTTATGGGCTTACTGAAACAGAAAATGATGATTTCTGATTGTGTGGAAAATAGAGTTACAGGAATTATTGCTTTCAGCTGAACGGGTTGTAAAGCATACTTTGCAATGTGGTTTTGATTCCTTGGAGGCCTCTTGTAGGGCTGCCGTTACTGGATCTGTGATTAGAAGGCATGCCTGGCTCAAGGAGCAAAATCTGCCTGATCATGCTCAAGGAGCAAAACCTGCCTGATCGTGTTAAAGCTAAATTGTTGGATACTTCTTTGCAGCATGATACTCTGGTAATAAGGCAGAAGAGGTTTTAAAGAAAATGGAAGACCAAGCTAAATCTATGCAAACTGTAAAAGATTTCTTGCAAGTGCAGCCACCCAGGTTCAATAGACACTGGCCTACTAAAAATTGGTCCTTTCCTGTGTCCAACAGAGCCACTGAAGGCAAATCCAGGCTCTCAAAAGGCTCCAGATACCAATCACAGGGTTCTTACAGGTCAAAACAGTGGGGTGCCTCCACCTCCAAAACTGGAGGAAACAAAGCACAACCCTACAGTAAGCAGTCTTAATGACTTTCCTCTACCATCACCAAGCACTTATCTTTTGATAGCCCCCTTGGGAGGAAAACTAGCACTTCATGCTCAAAATTGGCAGTTAATTACCCAGGACAAGTGTGTATTAAACATAGTATCCCAGGGGTACAGATTTCATTTCCATACTTTGCCAATTCCAAATGGATGGCCGGATCTGCCACAAAACCAGTGGTCAGAGGCACAGAAACAAGTCTTGTCCCTCATGGATATGGGGGCTATTCAACCGGTACCAGAAAAGGAAAAAGGACAAGATTTTTATTCAAGACTTTTCGTGGTAACCAGAAAAGACAATTCATGGTGTCCAATACTGGACTTATCGATGTACCTGGACATTCCAAAATTCAAAATGCTGACTTTACAACAGCTACTGCCTATGCTAGGCAGGAATGCTTGGTTAGTAACTCTAGACTTAAAAGAGGCATACCTGCTTATCCCAATAAAGGAACCCTGCAGAAGATACCTCCGCTTCAAAGCAGGTTTCTTGTATTACCAATTCCCTGCACTGCCCTATGGCTTATCTACTGCACCCAGGGTCTTCACAAAGTGACTGGCACCAGTAATTGCATTCTGCAGACAAAGAAGCATTCAGATGTATCCTTATCTGGATGACTGCCTCATTCAAGCAGAGGACAAAGACACTCTTCTTCAACATCTGGCATTTGTAAAAAGGCTTCTAGCATGCCTAGGGTACGCCATAAATGAAAAGAAATCACAACTGGTACCCTCTCAAATAATTACATTCCTGGGTGCAAGCTTGAATACAACTGCCCAGATGGCTTACCTCATGTCAAAGGCAGCTGACAACATATTTCAAACAAATGGCAACCCAGTTTTCTGCAAGACAAATTGTGCAGGCTTTGGGGTTCATGGCATCCTGCATTCTATTAATTCCATATGCGAGACTGCATATGAGGAAACTTCAATAGTACCTAAAAAGTTTATGGAGTCAGCATTGTCACAGTCTGGAAACAATGATTCCACTCATTCCCTGCCTACAACAGGAGTTTCTTTGGTGGGCAGAGACCTATCACCAAAACAAGGGGCTGTCGTTCACTCTACCCCCTGCCACCCAAACCCTAACTACAAATGCCTCGGACTATGCTTGGGGGGCCCACCTGGCTGGGAGATGCATTCAGGGCAAATGGAGCCCAAACCAAATGCATCTGCATATCAACCAGAAAGAGATGCTATCTGTTCAGAATGCTCTGACAGCCTTCAAGAACTTACTTCATCCAGGACAACCACTGATAAAGACTGACAACACCACAGTCATGTGGTACATAAACAAGCAGGGGGGGTACACATTCCTACCCCCTTTGCAGACTAGCCATGGCCTTGTGGAACACAGCCTTGACTTACCAAATACATCTTCAAGCTCAGTTCCTGCCAGGAAAGTAAAATACTCTGGCAGACGACCTAAGCAGAAATCTTATGGACCCACACGAATGGAAACTGGATCCACAAATCTTCAGCAAGTTAACACAGAAATGGGGGAGCCCAGACATAGATCTATTTGTCTCTCCCCAATGTTATCAGTTGGACAAATTCTGCACAAGAACTCATTACAAAAAAGCATGGAAAGTGGATGTCCTATCCTTCAGCTGGAAAAACCTATCGGTCTATGCCTTTACACCTCTGCCTCTACTCTCCAAGGTCTTACAAAATGTCAGACAGGAAAAAACAGAAATGATCCTAGTTGCTCCGGACTGGCCTCGCCAGCACTGGTACCCACTTCTAAGGAATATGTCTCAACTTCCTCCATGGCACTTGCCTCAAATACCTCCTCTACTATCTCAGCAGAACAGTCAAATTCTGCATACTCCGCTCCAAACTCTGAGTCTTCTAGCATGGCTGATATTAATTATTCAAACAACACCTCTCAGTAAATCTGTGATGGATGTCATTTTGGAAGCCAGAAGGCCTAGTACTAGAAAATCTTATGCTGATAAATGGAAGAGATTCTGTGCTTGGAATCAAGCACTAGGAGTAAACGCAGCAAAGCCCAATATTCCCCAGATTTTACAATATTTGACTGAGATGCTTGACAAGGGTCTATCTTTTTCATCAATAAAAATCCATGCCTCTGCCATCTCTGCTCATTTACAACACAGAGCATCCCCTCTTTTCTCATCCTCTACGTAAACAGTATCTTAGAGGGGCCAAAAATTTAAGGCCTCCCAAAAGATCACCAGCTTGTGCATGGGACCTCAATTTTTTTGCTGGAAAAACTCGCCCTGTTTCCTTTTGAACCAGCAGCTAATGCGGATATAAAATTTCTATCTTGGAAAACAGCTTTTCTCTTGGTAGTCACTTCAGCAAGAAGGGTTTCAGAAGTACAGGCTCTCATGGCAATGAAGATTTTTATTATATCTCACCCCGACAGGGTGCCCCTCAGGACCAATCTTTCTTTTATGCCTAAGGTGGTATCCAGTGTGGCTCTTAACCAGACCATTCACCTGCCAACATTTTACTCAAATCCGCAGAACAGGGGGGAGCAGGTTATGCATTCATTGGATGTACACAGACAACTAAGATTCTACTTAAACAGGACCAAATCTCTAAGAAAATTTGAGCAACTACTGGTAGCATTTGCTGCAGGGTCAGAGGGGAAGGCTATATCAAAGCAGACTATTTCTAAGTGGATAAGCCACTGCATTCGTTTCTGCTACTTGCATCATGGTAAACCTGTGCCCAAGGGGATCAGATCACATTCCACCAGGGCTGCCTCCACTTCAGCAGCTTTTCTCAGAGGGGTTCCAACCAAAGACATTCTAGAAGCTGCTACTTGGAGCTCTGTTCATACCTTCACAAAGCATTATCATTTGCCTCTCTTCTCCAAATCCAGGGCTGGCTTTGCCACTGCAGTTCTGCAGAGCCTTATAGCTGCTCCTAATGCTGTTTAGTTCCATCCTCCCATCCATAGCTGTGGGATTCTACCCAAATGTAATGACTGCAACAGTGAAACACGTAGAGCATAGTACAGTTGTGTACACTTATCATAAATGTAGATGTTAGAGTGTATTCACTGTTGCAGTTCGGGTTACCCACCTGTCATTCCCCTTTTTATACCTTTTCTTTCCTTCACTATACCCAAAAGCATTTGTGGTGTATTTGCTTTTAGTTGAAGGTAAAGTTTGTTTCTAAAAGTGCAATTATATATTTACTGTTTGTTTATATATATATTTTTGCTCCCCATTTGGAGGTACCTGACATCTGGGGCAAGAAACATTGAATAAAATGGCGTCGGCTGCATGTTTTATACCCCTGACGACCTGAAGTCATGGAAGAAGAGACAGCAACCGATACAGGACCTAAGACTTTGTTATTCAGGCTGACTGAGTGCAACCTGCCAGCAGATTACCCAAATGTAATGACTGCAACAGTAAATACACTCTTAACATCTACATTTATGATAAGTGTACACAACTGTACTTTTATTGCCTTCAGCTACATCATTCCTTAAATTGAGATGAGCTGCTTCTCTTTGAGGAATGTCGTTAATGTAGGACTGAAATTATGAAAACTGTTTCATGCCTGCTTATCTGATTCTTAACTGCCCCTGTCTTAATCCTCCCAAGTCTTTAACTAAATTAAAGCTTATTTTTTGTCATTTTTTCCTAAATCTGTATTTGATATGTTGCACCTGTCCCTGATGCTTTTGCTTTCAGTTTGTATTCTCATGGTGAGTTCCCCTTTTTAAAATCCTAGTGTCTGGTAGAGGAAAATTGTGTGAGCACCTATTTTTTTGTTTGGACCTTTACTACATCCTCCAGCCAAACTGAATATTTTACTGGGAGGATTTATCTCACAAACTGAAACCTTACTGATGCAAGTGTATGCTCTGCTGCTCATACACAAAGTAGGCTTCTCCATATCTCAACATTACCAAAGGCAGATCTTGACAGTAATGTTTTTGTGCACCCCTGGCCTGTATTCGCACTGTCTGTTAACCCTGTTGAATGTTGTGACAGTGTTTTATTTATTTTGTTTTTGCTTCTTTGCATTTTTTGAGGCTTTAGGTTGTAGTGGTGTAACTTGAACTGATTTTACTACATATAGCTTGAGCCTTCATGTATTGACGTGCCACCTCATGACAACTGCAGAGATCGACCTTTAGGCAAGAAATTGCTTTCCAAGTGTTTGCACTTACAGCCCTACTAAACAATGTGTAAAAAAATCTAGTTGTGCATTAGCTTTCAAGCTACAGTAAATGCTTGCAAGTCAGAACAGTAACTATGGCATTTGTAGTATAGTCTGATTCCAAACTATTCTTTCTCCATGCTTGTTTCTGGAAGTAACACCTGGTTCTCGGATCCTGTTAAAACATTTTTTTTTTTTTCCTACATTCACTATGTGAAATTCAGCCATTGTAAGAAGCATTACTCTGCCAGTTTTATTAAGGTGGATTTGTAACAGAGTATTAAAGTCTGGAGCACAGGTTGGGGCACAGCTAGACTGCAAAATGTAGCAATATTGCTTCAATTTGTTTGTTGGATTTCTTTTCTGAAACCGTCCTCAATGGTGTCTGTATAGTAACACATTATACCGGTGTGGATGAAAATGCTTGCTTTATCGAGTGTTTTTGCGTGTTTTTCACATCGTCTGTGTCTTTGAACATGGTTTGCAATTTTTTTCCAAACTGGAATTTCACCAGTATAGCAGTTAACTGGATTGTGGATTAAGCATATTCTTAAGGGAAAAAATGCTTATAAATCATTTAGAAAAGTGGCAGCATATTTAACTCTCCAAACTCTTGTGTTAAAATCATTTATGCTGTAGGAAGGGTCTAAAATTAAGTTTGGCACGGAGGGGTAGAGTCACAAATTAACTCTGTATTCTGTAGAAGGCATTTAACCAAACACTGCTTCTGTCCTGATTTAAACATTGAAACAAAGTACTTGTGTGCAGTGTATTCACCTTCTCAAGAAATGATTAAATACATCAGATTTGGTGAAGGACTTCCGTTTCTGTAAGGCCAGGCTCCACTCAGTTATATAAATTCTAGACATCACTGTCTGTGCAGAGTGTAATAAGGACGGAGTGGATGCTCAGCACTCTTGGGGAAAGTTGAGCGAGCACAAATCTGATCAACTGAGTAATGCTTGAGGTTTGGGGATGTTTTATACTTGCCATTGACCAATATAAGTTTTGGAAAAGATGAAATAATACAGAAAAGAAAGTAACCCTTCCGGTGTGTAGCTTCTTTTGCACTGGACATTTATTTACAGTATTATTTTTAAGTGCTTGGTTCTATAATCTTAGCACTGATTGAATCCGAGATAATGCAAGCAAAATCTGTTCTTAGTGCACCTCTCCCAATTTTTCTGTTTGCTATGTTGACCTCTTTCATGGTGAGGAATGCATGGGACACCTTGTGGTATGCACAGAATTGTATTCACCCCTTATTTTTATCTGCTACATTAAGTTTTTCCTCGCCTTGAGTAAAACTGAATCTTTGTGTTGCAGGTCTCAGTGGTATGGTGCTCATACCAGCAGTAGCAAATTGCTTCCAGCTTGTGTTGTAAATGCGTGTTAAACTAGACACATGCACTCCCATTACAACTCGCATTTAATAACCTTTTGTACATCTCAACATTAAGACTTCTGGAGAAAGCCAAAAAATAACATTGCAACAAAAGCACCAAACTGAGTTTAGTTTAAAATATATTTCACTTAGTTTATAGAAAGTTGATTCTGCATCAGAATGCATTTACTGAAGAATACGTATGTAACTTTTGTCTGTCATTGAGTAATATTCTCAGCACTTTACCAGAAAATTGAAAATCAAAGGTTTTATGAGGGGTAGGGGATAAATGAAGCAAAGTCAGATGGAGGGAGGTATGTGCTTTGCCTACCAGCTGTCTTTCCAGTTATTGGTTGAAAAATTAATAACTTCATTTTTGTTTTCTTTGAGAGAATAATTGAGTAGACAGAAGAAATTACATTCTTTTTTTGTAGCCCAAGATTTCAGTGATTTTAGCAGCATGGATTTTTCAGTGAGTGCTTAAACTCCTTGAATATTAATGTTTTTTTACCATGTGGAATAAGACTACAGTGCTGCATGCCAAGGCAGTCAGATTTATAAATCTCTTGTAGCAATTGGGAGATTGGGCTAGGCTCCTTAATGCTCTCCTAGGCCACATGCCTATTAAAGTATGTGCTGAGAACCATGAACCTAAGACTGTCAGGACTTGGCCCAACACCTAAAACTTTCCTAGTCTACTTAGGTCCCTCCCTCTGTCCAAAGTTATCGTTAGCTAAGGGTGTTTCTCCAGATTTGTAAGCTGCATGTTAGTCTGGTTACCTATCTCTTTGCTGTCCTTTCTGGCAGTGATATTTATTCTTGGTAGTAAGTCACTATTAACTTTCATGTCAGACAGTGTGTTCCTTTTTATTTCTTTCAGTAGAGTATTTTTTGTGCAGTGAAGTATCAGTTAGGTTGTCTTAATTTTTCAGCTTATTCACCAGTTTTGCTGAGGTTTTGTACTGCCATCTTTGTTATCGGGATGGCTAAAAAGTGGAACTGTAACTCTTCAAAAAACCCTCCTCAGGGCAAGTATACTAGGTATGCTAAATGATCAGAAGAGGAACAATTTTCCAAAGAATTTTCAGGTTATATTGCCTTCAAAACTGCATTAAAGGGGAAAAAAAGAGAACCCAGGCTACCCTTGATACCAAGCCCTCTTCTAGGGCTTCCCCCTCCACCTCTCAAGGGTCTTTCCATGGATTCTGCCAAGAGGAAGTCAGAAGTGGCAGGGAATTGGTATCCAGTGAGAGAAAAAAAAACAAAATCTAAAGATGTTTGTTGCTTTTAAATCTGTTGCAGTTTAGGATGTGCTGTTTGTTTAGTCTGTACCTGTTAAGTCTAGTCAATTTTAAGGGTTATCCGTGTCAAACATTTTTCCTTCCTTGAAAAGCTTGTCCTGTGTGATTTCTGAGCATAAGCTTTGTACCCCCTGTTCCTCATCATTGGTGTCCATCAGATCCCTAGGTCTTTTAGTCCAGTTAGAGTACAAAATAATGTGGCAGGCATTTTGTAATATTCAGCACAAGTGTTCCAAGGCATAGAGCACCTTCCCTTCATGCCTTTTTTTCTGATTTTATGTCCTGACCCTTTATCTCTGGGAATGCTTTGAACCACGGTTCATTTGAGGCCATCAGCTGATCTGTCATAAGACCCTTTGCCTTGATGGTTACAATGTCTGCTTTGATGTCAACTTCAGTTCCTTAGGAGCCAGTGCTCCTGTTGATGTCAGGAGACTGATCTGCCAAGGAAGATCTCCATCTCATATCCTTCAGGGCAGAATATCTTGTGTCCTTCTGCAACACTGCTGCAGTATTCCTAAATATAAGGGATGTCTTGTCCCGGGTAGCCAGATGCTCTGCTAGTGTACATTAGATTAAAAGATCTTATTTCTGCCGTATGTCACATTTATGCTTCCAATACAGAATGTAGGCCATGAGACGTATGGACACTTCCCATACAGAATGCAGGGCATGAGACATATGGATGCTACTACTCGGAACTTCTTTTGCTGCCAGTTTGAATGCTGCTGTTGCCAGTTGGTTTGGAGTGTTGGCATTTTTTTTTTTTTTTGCTTTACTGTATTTTGCAACACCAGATAAATGTCCCATTGGGTTATTTTTGCTTTGTTTCCTTACATTACAAGGCCAGCCTTGATGAAGTTGCTGCATATCCGTAAGTCAAACTACACTCGTGTAACTTGCATGCAAGGCGGGATAGATTTGTGTCTCAGACTCCCCCATCTGTGGAATAGACTTCCTCTCCATGTCCAGCAGAGTACTTCTCTAGCCCTCCTTTAAGAGGAACATGGGTGACTGGATGGGATACAGAAGATGCACCACTGGGATCCCACCTGTGTCCTTGCTGGACAGGGGACACAGGTGATGACTTTGAGAGAACATGGGCCAAATTCCTGGCTAGGTTTATAAGGGCTTCTGGGCCAATAGCCTAGTGTCATCCTATGAACTTATAAGATCTTGTGTAGCAGTGTTTGGATGAAGGAAGGTAAGCTTGGGGTACTAAATTTACCCCTTTATTGTGTACTGGGTAAAAACAAAGTGCAGGAGGATATATGTTGTACAGCATGTGCTGTTGATGGGTTTAATAAGTCCTTTATAGTGCTGTTGACAGGTTTAGTAAATCTGTTATATTGAAATATACACCATATTCTAAGACAGGCAAATAGTGCTAAAATACTGGGAAATATTCTTAGAATTACCCAGCACATTGCAAGTTTTTTCGGAGCCCCAAATATTTGCATTTAAAAGGGGCCAAAATTTGAAAGAAATTCTTTCAGAAATAGATCCCCCATTTTTTTTTCTTAAAGATTGACTTTTGGGACATATATAAATGAGAAGCATGTAAGCAGTGCCTTTTGTTGCTTCTTCTCCTTTCAGCTTCTCCCGGTTAGGGGTCGCCACAGCGTATCACCCGTCCGCTCATGATTGGCAGTGGAGTTTTACAGTGTCGAGTTGCCAGCCAGGCGCCCAACCTTCCACAGAAGGCACACATACAGACACGCACTCACACCTAGGGCCAATTTTTTTTTTAGTGTCCAATCCACCTGCAACATGTCTTTGGGATGTGGGAGGAAACCGGAGCACCCGGCGGAAACCCACGCGACCACAGGGAGGACATGCAGACTCCGCACAGAAGGCAACCCAGCCAAGGATCGAACCGGAGAACCTCTTGCTCTGAGGCGACAATGCTAACCACTGCACCACCGTGGCCACCCAATGCCTTTATGTTACTAATGCAGAACAAATAAAAGTTGGCCCAAACAGCAATATATTGGGCTATGTAAAAAAAATTCTACAATCGCATGAATAGAGGAGTTATTTACATTGCTTGTTGTAAAATTTGCCTGTCATTTTATGTTTGTGAAAATTGAAATGTTATTAAAAAAGCAAGTGTATGAGCATTTATGTGATATCAAAAACAAGGTAGAGACTAATGCCTTGGATAAACATGCTAAGACATGTGAAAACAGTAATTTTCTATTTTTTTGTACTTGAATATGTTCCCACTGACCCAAGAGGGGGCCAGTGGGAAACTAAAATACTGTATTGTGAACTTTATTGTCAACTAAGGTTGGATGCTACCAATCTAAATGTCAAAATATGTTGTAGGGTCAGTATTGAAAATGAAAAGTGGCAGACTGTGACCGATACTGTTTTTGTTCTGTTTATACTGTGTTTAAAATACATTTAACAGTTAATACATTCGTATGACTAACATTAGGAACTTTTATTCAAGATTATAGTTTGTAATCTTATGTGTTTGTAAATGCATTTAAAAATTAATATTTTTTAACAGAAAGTTAATAATATGCTTAATTCAACAGAAGCGTGGCACACATCATAAAAGGGTTCTCATCCAGGAAAAAAGAGGTCATTTTTCCCCTCTACTCGACACTTATTAGACCCATTATAGAGTACAACGCCCCTTTTGGAATGTACCTCACAAGACATCTGCAGCAGCTGGAAAGGCCACAGAAGTGCCTCACAAAGTGGATTACTGGCCTCAAACAGATGCCCTACACTGACCGTCTCAAAAAACTCCAGCTTTACTCCGTAGCATATCGCCTACTCCGAGGTGATCTCTGCCTAACATATAAAGCTATGTCAAACCCAGAGCTGTTGGACATGCTACACCTAAAGAAATCCTAATCCCTCAGAGCTACACGCTCTAGGGACCTAAACCTTGTCACCACAATAAACAGGACATGCTGGAGGGATAGATTGCTGTCCCGGAGACTTCCCATACTCTGGAACAGGCTACCCATCTATGTCAAGCAAAGTTCTTCATTAGCACTCTTCAAGAAAAATCTTGAGTGGATGGGAAAGAGGAAATATACCCCAGGGATCACTTCTATGTCTCTGCTCGACAGTGGCACAGGAAAATAACTTTCTTGGGTGGCATAAGCCAGGGAACCATGTTGGCTAGGCTTACGTAGGCCTCGGGCCGATAGCCTAGTACCTACCTATGAAAGTGATGTAACTTGATTGTGAATGCTGTATAAACCAGAGGAATATTTTTTTGTTCTGTTTGTTCTGATGACGTCTGCTTTGATGGACAAAAGTCCTAAATGATAGATTTATTAAACCATTTTTTTGACATTGAGTGATGTTGTTTAATGATTTTGAATCACAAGTACAGCTGTTATCATTAGACTGTTAGTTTCAGTAGGATTTACTTGAGAAACTGTAAATTCCACATCCCTTACAACAAAGGAGACTCCCAAACAATTGTTGCACCCCCCCCCCACTATTGAAGGGTTCTCTTCCCCCCTCACCACACAGCTAACTTTTAATTCCATAGTTGCATAACTAACACAATGGATGGGATTGAGGACACCGGTGTTTTCATTGTGCAGTATTCATAGTCACGGAATTGGAGTGAGATGATGCGTACCTGTAAAAAGTTTGACAACATTATTATAGAAAATACTAAATGACCTACGAAATAACTTGCTAGTTTTACAATACCAGTTGCTTAACAGTGAGGCTGCATGCATTTTACTTCAGTAAAAATTCTGCCTTGTTTAAACTGGTATGACATCATTAGAGCTTGAATCATCAATGTTTGGTGAGTTTAATTATAACCCTGAAGGCATTCGCACATGGATTCATAGATGTTGCAATGCCGCTGAGCTTTATGACAATTCGTGCCTTTCCAGTACCCTGTCTTACCACACTGCCTTTCTCAAGGCGGCCATGCCAGTCAATCCAGGAATAAATTTATGAATACCTGTCTCGTCATTTAGCTGATGTGTAAAGGAAGATGGCGAGTTGCACTGCTTAATTTTTAGGGGAAGCTCATGCCAGAGATTTTGAAAGGTGCTGGGTTATAAATGTATCCCTCCACAGAGTTTTTCTCTGTTAGTGAAGATTTAGACAAATGGTTCTAGTATTGATGGATATACTGGACTTGAGAAACAGGAGATACAGGACAGTCTGGTTTCCAGTTGTGAGGTGAGTGAGAGAGCTATCTCCTCAAAATTCTGATTTAAGATACTGAAATAAAGGGATTGAGCCTATAGACTGTCTTGGTAGCTTGGGGATTTTAGGCCTGTGATCTTTTTTAGCATTGAGCATTTGGAGTCTTTCTAATTGTTTTGCTATGTTTTGTTGATACAGCCCAAAGAGAGTTATACTGAATAACTGGCCTGATATTACTGAGTATAAGGGAGAGATTTACCTCTTCAGACCATGATGGTATTTTTTTGGTAATTAGCTTGGCTAAATAAAATGATTTTCTGACCATAGTTGTCACATGATACTCAGAGAGGGCGCCATCACCCAAGTATTTAAGTACATTGTTTTGTAGCAGTGTGTTGGGAGGTGTTGTAGTCTACCAAAAGTGAATCTATACTTTAACATTTAGTGTTAGCCCATTTTAGTATACCACGAGTCTATTAGGAGAAAGTTCATTCTGCAGGGTTTGGGTGTCAGAGAGTGACTCATAAGTCCCCAGTTTGCAGTCATCTGCAAACGTTGTTACCTAGAGGTATCGACACTCTGGGATCTGAAAAGTAAATAAAAAGATGAATCCGTGCTAAACCATGATAGGCACTGATCACTTTCTGGTGAGGCACCTGCAACTTGTAGTATGTGGATTCTGTCTTTCAGACGGTTTACCATTCAACTTACCATTTTAAAGCATTTGGCTTTTGTATGATGGCAGCAAGGGGAATGGTATCACAGACCTTGGCCAGGTCAAGATATGCCATGTGCACTACATGGCTCATCTCTTCATCCTTCATAATACTGTAGAGATGTTTGTCTTAAGTAGATATGATCTACCCTTCACAAAGCCAAACTGTTGGGGTGAAGTTTGACAAGATTTTTGATATGACAGATTGAGGTAAGTTATAATACATTCCAAGACTTTGCAGATGAGGCTTATAAGTCTGATACATCTGTAATTACTCAGGTCTGTTGTAAGACCACCCTTATTGGGGGGGCATCACCACTGCAGTGTGCCACACGAGGGACAAAATCTGTAGCTAAACTCTGGCTGAACATTGAGGAGTGTGCTTGCAATTGCATGTGTAAAAATTATTGATTATTCAGCCAGGTATATTTTTAGGACTTGTGGATGAAGTATTTTTGGTCTTGCTTAACACTTTTATTAAATAATATTTAGAAATTATGGGGGGGGGGTAAGGGATTCAGATATTTCAGTGCTTTGAATAGAAATATTGAGGGTAAAGCTGGCAATAAATTTTCTTGGAAGGATATTGGCAATGTCTGAGTCAGAATAGGAGGCTTCATTATGAATAAGTTCTGAGCAATGTAGGGTTTTGTCTTTGTTTCCTAACTAACATAGCTAAAGAAGGGAGAGTCATTCTCGTCTGTCCTGGGATAGTGAACAAGGACGATTTCCCTGTTTGGTCAGAATGTTGGGTCCATCCCTGGGGAAGCTATTGTTGCCACTAATAGCACTGTTGTGCCCCATTTTTTCCTGTCAATGCATGTTTAGTTTTCTTTTTTACTCCTTAACATTTCCTTGGAAAGGAGTAGTTTCCTGGGACTGGCTCAAGTTTTAATTCCGGCTATTAATATAGTTTCGGGAAGAAAAAAAAAAGAGATGATTTTTCCTGAAGAGAGAAGCATCCTGAAGCGATTCGGGATTGCGAATTTGGACAGAAAGATGAAGGGACAGATTCAGGATTTTTATAGGAGGCTGCTAATTTTGCTGAATGCTATATCTTTTGTTTGCATTTAGCTTGAGGCCATGACTTTGGCACCAGTCATTAGTTGCTGTGGACCCTATTGCAGTACGTTAACATCATCTGGGGAGTCAGTGACAGCACCCAGCTTACAGTCATCAGCAAACTTGGTCAGTCACAGGCCTTTTGTCTTTGCCTGTACCTCTGAGAAATAGATGCCAAACAATAGGGGTCCCAGGGCAGAACCCTGGGGAACTCCAGTAGTGACAGGTCTGCTATCGAAGGTGGAGGTGCCTGTTTTGACTTTGAAGGTCCTGTCGGTGAGCCAGTTGGCCACCCACCTGATGCGATAGGGATTTACTCCAAGTTGTGTTAGCTTTTCAATGATGCCTGAGCGGGGGATTGTGTCAAAGGCCTTGGCCAAGTCAAGGTAATCTGTATGTACTGACTTTCCCCTCATCCAGGGTCTTGGTGACAGTCTTAAAGAAGTCATCCAGGTTCAACAGGCAAGATCTGCCCTTGACGGATCTGAACTGGATGGGGTCAAGTGCTTGGAGGTTATCCATGTCCTTGTTTATGAGATCCATAATAATACGCTCCATGGCTTTACAGATCAGACTTGTCATGCTAATGGGGCGATAGTTTCCAGGGTCAGTAGTGGCAATGGCAGATGTTCATAGTGTTTCACTGTTGCAGTCCTAACAAATGGGTTATCCAGCTCCTGGGTGCCCTCAGTCGGCCAGAATACCAAAGGTAAGTAAAAATGACGTCTGTTGCCATCGGTTGTAAAGGACGTCAGGGCATCTGATACAAAAGGAGGCAGCCGACGTCACTTCCTCAGTCTTCCTTGCCGCGGAGCCCAAAGCAGAAGCTTTTCATGCACGAGTGAAGTCTACTACAGCTAAGTACCCCGTTGGGGATCCTCTTTTCTGGCCTTAACGAATGTCAGAAAAAGTTAATAATTGCCTTACCTGTGGAAAGCAGATTCCTCATAGAGATTTAGATTCCTATTGCATTATTTCCTTAGGTCTTGACCATGACGTTCTCAAGTGTGATCTCTGTGCCTCCTTTAATCTGTATACTATCTGTCCGTCATCTGGCTAAGATTTTGGCTAGGCAGTTTGGAGTTTGGCCTAAGCTCGTTGGTATGGCGTCCGCTGGTCTTCAGGCTTTGGATGTTCCAAAGAAACATAAGGATAAGGACCATGACAGGCCTCAGAAAGCTAAGTCCTCTGATGAGGTTAAGTTGGTCATCAGTCAGGTGGTAGCCAGTGAGATGCCTTTGCAGTCTGCAGATGTACAACCGCAGGCCTTGATGGAGTCAGAGTCCCTTAGGCCTTCGGTCTCCATTTTGCCTTCTGACCTGTCACCGGCCGCCTCTTCTGCTGACTGGTGTCAGAGGCCTCCGTTTTGCGTTCTGACATCAAACTTCTTCCTTCAACCTCTGCTGCAACTTCGGCGGTTGCTAGGCCTCCTGAATCCTTCATGCTTGCAGGTAAATCTTCCATTCATAAGCCTGTGAAAAGGCAGGCTCCAGCTTCTTCTCATTCCCCTCAATCCCAAATGGTTAAAATGGCTAATGATTTGTTGACTCTTATTAGGGGTTCTCAGCCTCCTCCTAAAAGGAGTAGGGATGTTTCTCCTGAGGTTTTGTCCTGCTCCGTTTCTGATTTTTCCAGCATTTCTGCTGATGTAGAGGAATTTTCTCAGGCTTTTTCTCCTTTTGAGGATTCAGATGCAGAGGAGTCCATCCCTTTGGCCTCTCCTCCAGAGGATTTCTCTTTTGGTGATACTTTAATATGCCCTCAGAGAGCATTTTAAATGGGAAAGTCAGGATTATCCCCAATCCAAGAAACTGATTAGGGAGTTTCTGGATTTACCTCCGCATAAGCCTCTTGCTATTCCCCCTGTGTTGGAAGTTATTGATGTTTTTCTGGAGAAGTTCTTGTCTCCAAATTCGGTTTGTCATGCTTCCAGGAAACCTGACAGGTACTACAGAGTCCCTGATTCTCATCTGTTTCTTTTCAGGAATCCGTTGGCGGATCCAGAGGTTATTTCTCAGGGTCCTAAAGGAGTTAAGGCCACTGTTACCAGGAATCCTGTTCCCTCTGACAGAGAGTCTAGGAACCTAGATAGGTGGGGCAAGAAGATTTATACCTCTGCCACCATAGCTATTAGGGCTACCAATTGTCTATTTCATATGCTGAAGTACCAGAAGCACACCTTGGAGGCCATTAAGTCTAGGATAGCAAGTGTACCTCTTTTGGCAGAGAGTAAAGACATGCAGGATTTACTGAATTTCGCCATTCTGGTCAATAAGCATTCTTTGCGTTGTGTTTTGACATCCTTGAGGCCTCCAGCAGGGCTACGGCTACTGGATATGTTATTAGAAGGCACGCTTGGCTCAGAGAACAGCCTTTTCCAGAACCTAGCAAGGCTAAGCTTTTGGATGTACCTTTGCATAAAGACTGTCTTTGGCAGCAAAGCAGAGGCGGTACTGAAGAAGATGGAGGATAAGGCCAAGTCCATGCAAACTGTTAAGGATTTTCTGCAAGTTCAACCCCCTCGCTTTAGCAGGAATTACCCTTCCAAGAGTTGGACCTTTCCTGATACCAGCAGACAGAACCATTCCAGGACTAGAGGTTACAAATATTCTAGGGGGCTACCCCTCAAAGGTCTAGGAGTTGGCAAGCTTCCACTTCTAAAGGGGGAAGCTCCAAGCCTGCATCTCAATCAAAACACTCTCAATGACTTTTTACAACTTCTACCTGTTCTTGCTTGCTGGGAGAGTCCTTTGGGGGGGGGGGGTTTGGCTCTTTTTGCAGATGTTTGGGCCACTATCACAGATGACGAATGGGTGCTCAGAATGGTGTCCCTAGGGCACAAGTTTTCTTTCCGCACATTTCCTGCTCCCAAGGGATTCCTGGACATTCCTCCTAACCAAAGGGCAGAAGTAGAAAAACAAATTTCATCTCTTCTCTCATCTGGGAGCAATAGAATCAGTTCCTACTCAGCAGGTAGGCCAGGACTTTTATTCCAGGCTTTTCTTAGTTCCAAAAAAAGAAGGCGCCTGGCATCTTATCCTGGATCTTTCCATTCTGAACTCTTTTCTAGTAATTCCAAAGTTCAAACTGCTTACTCTGCATCAGTTGCTACCACTGCTAGAAGAGGATTCCTGGCTGGTAACCTTGGATCTCAGAGGCTTATCTGCACATTCCTATCAGGGAACGTTGCAGGCAGTACCTTAGTTTCAGAGTGGGCAAGCAACATTACCAATTCTCTGCACTGCCCTTTGGCTTATCTACTGCTTGGGGCCTGCCTGGCCCCAGTCATTGCTTTTTGCAGGCAGAAGAAAATTCAAGATTTACCCATACTTGGACGACTGTCTGATTCAAGCAAGTTCTCAGGAACAGCTATTTAAAGGATCTGGAATTCGTAAAGACTCCTCTCTCTTCCCTGGGTTACACTCTCAATGTGGAAAAATCAAAAATGGTACCATCCAAGGAGGTAACATTCCTGCGAGCGAGTCTGAACACAGCCGCCCAGATGATCTATCTCACCCAGGAGAAGCAGACAACTCTTTCAGTTTACTTCAAGGACTTAGCAAGCCTGTCCCAGCTCCCTGCAAGGAAATACCTGCAAGCTCTGGGATTCATGGCATCTTGTGTTCTCATGATTCCATATGCAAGACTGCATATGAGAAAATTGCAATGGTACCTCAAGAACATTTGGTGTCAACACACACAGGACCTAGATATGATGATTCCTCTGCTTCCATCTCTGCAGGCGGAGTTTCTTTGGTGGGCAACAGCCTGTCTACAAAACAAAGGCATGCCTTTTTGGACACCTTTTGCCACTCAAGATGTTCTTCGTGTTTCACTGTTGAAGTCATTACATTTGGGTAATCTGCTGGCAGGTTGCCCTCAGTCGACTTGATTAACAAAGTCTTGGGTCCTGCGTCTGTTGCTGTCCTTTTTTCCATGACATCAGGTCGTCAGGGGTATAAAACATGCAGCAGATGCCATTACATCAGTCTTTCTTGCCACATGGTGCACGAAGCAGAAGCAGTTTGCAAGTGCTGGTCGGCCGACTCCTGAAATTGTCATTTTCGAGTTTCAGAACCGAAGTCTTCAACTAAAAGCTAAGTACCCCGTTGGGGAAACCTTTTCTTGCTCCTTACCGATGTCAGTAAGAGTTAATAATTGTATTACTTGTGGGAAGCAAATACCTCACAAGGATTTCCATTTGTACTGTATTCCTTGCCTAGGCCCTGACCACAACGTACCTTGCTGTCTGTTTTGTGCTTTATTTAATCAGCGAACTGTCCGTCATTGGTACATTTTTGCTTCTAAGTATTTCGGTTCTCGGTTTAATTATCCAGAAATGACGTCGGTTAGCCATCGGACTACTGGATTATCGAAAAAACACAGAGAAAGACAGAGACAGGCAATTGAGGTCCAAAACTGCAGACGACGCTTCTCCTTAGCTAGTCGCCAATTCACCGGTACTCAGTGAGGCGCTTTCGCAGCCCGATACCCGCTTCTTCTGATTCGCAGGCCTCTACTGAGACCCATTCGGAGTCTGGTATGCCACGTGATGCTTCACCTATGAAACCCGCGGATGTCTCTATCTTGGATGGGTCTGGAGCCGCTGTGCAGGCACCGGCTTCTGAGGGTGTATTCAGGCCTACAGATTTGTATATTAAACCAACACCACCTTCAATATTAAGGCCAAAATCTCGATCTATATCTTAAAAATAATGACGCCCAGGCCACATGTTCAGACCCCATGCCTAAAAAAACAAATGATCAAAATGGCTGAAGATTTAATTACTCTAATCAGGGGTAGTCAATCCCACCTTCTAAGAGGCCTAGGGCTGAACTTGACTATGAATCTTCTGAACAGGGCTCTGTTTCTTCTGACTCTTCTAATGAACAGGATTTGTCCATACCTACTTATGAGGATACTGATGTAGAGGATTCCATTCCTTCTGCTTCTCCCCCTGAGGATTTTTCCTTTGGGGAAACTTTACATACCTTAAGGGAGCATTTCCACTGGGAAAGTCAGGATTTTTTTGAATCCAAAAAAAGGCTTAGGGATTCCCTTCTTCCTCAGCATAGGCCTTTGGCTATACCTCTTGTACTAGACATTGTTGTTGTGTTTTCAGAATCCAGTATGGCCCCTGATTCCCTGCCTCCGGCCCCTTGTAAGCCAGACAGATACTACAGGGTTCCTGACTCCCACAAATTCCTTTTCAAAAATCCTGTTGCGGACCCTGAAAACATTTCTCAGGGGCCCAAGGGCATTAAGGCTTCTACTGCTAAAAATCCTACCTCTTCTGATAGAGACTCCAGGGCGGTTGATAGATGGGGTAAAAAGGTTTATACTTTTGCAACCTTGGCAGTCAGGGCTTTAAACTGTCAATTCCATATGCTAAAATATCAACAGCATATCATGGGACTGCTTAAACAGAAAATGATTTCTGACTGTGTGGAAAGTAAGGATTTACAGGATTTATTGCATTCAGCTGAACAGATTGGAAAACATACTTTGCAATGTGGTTTTGATTCTTTAGAGGCCTCTTGCAGGGCTGCTGTTACTGGGCCTGTGCGTAGAAGTCATGCTTGGCTTAAGGAGCAATCTCTGCCTGATAATGTTAAAGCAAAATTGTTGGATGCTCCTCTGCAGCAGGACCATCTGTTTGGCACTAAGGCTGAAGAAGTTCTAAAAAAGATGGAAGATAAAGCTAAATCTATGCAAACTGTGAAAGATTTCTTACAAGTACAAACTCCAAGACTTAGTAGGTCTGGCCTACTAGGAACTGGTCCTTTTCAGTTCCTTCCAGGGCCACTCAAGCCAAACCCAGACATTCCAAAAGCACCAGGTTTCAGTCCCAAGGGACTTTCAGAACAAAGCAATGGGGTGCCCCCACTTCCAAATCTGGAAAAAACAAGACACCTCCCTATGGTAAACAGTCTCAATGACTTTCCTGTAAAATTACCAAGCACTTACCTCTTAGCCATCCCTTTGGAGGGAAAACTGGCTCTTCATGCAAAAAAATTGGCAACTTATAACCCAGGACAAATGGGTTTTAAATGGAGTGTCCCAGGGATAGAGATTTCATTTCCACACGTTGCCAACTCCAAACGGATGGCCAGACCTGCCCCCAAATCAGTGGGAAGAGGCTCAGAAACAAGTACTTTCCCTCCTAAACATGGGGGCTATTCAGCCAGTACCAGAAGAGGAAAAGGGACAAGGTTTCTATTCCAGACTTTTCCTGGTACCCAGAAAAGACGAATCATGGTGTCCAATTCTGGACCTGTCTACTCTAAACACCTTTCTGGACATTCCAAAATTCAAGATGCTGACTCTTCAACAGTTACTTCCTATGCTAGGCAAAGATGCCTGGTTGGCAACTCTAGATTTAAAAGAGGCTTACCTGCATATCCCAATCAGGAAATCTTGCAGAAGATGCCTCCGCTTCAAAGCAGGCTACTGGCATTATCAGTTCTCTGCACTTCCCTTTGACTTATCTACTGCGCCCAGGGTATTTACAAAGTGCCTGGTGCCAGTAATTGAATATTTCTTTGCCTGCAAAATGCAAATATATCCATACCTGGATGATTGTCTAATTCAGGCAGAAAACAAGGCCGTTCTTCTAAAACATCTGGCGTTTGTAAAAAGGATTCTAACTTGTCTAGGGTACACCATAAACTAAAAGAAATCACAACTGGTACCCTCTCACAAAATTACATTCCTGGGTGCAAGCTTGAATACAACTGCCCAGATGGCTTTCCTTATGCCAGAAAAGCAAATTCATTTGGTGACTTACTTCAAACAGGTGGCCACAAAAACCCTGCTATCTGCAAGACAAATACTGTAAGCCTTGTGGTTCATGGCCTCCTGCATTCTTCTAATTCCATATGCAAGACTGTATATGAGGAAACTTCAGTGGTAATTAAAACGTTTGAGTCAACATTGTCACAGCCTGGAAACAATGATTCCTATCATACCTTGCCTGCAACTAGAGTTCCTATGGTGGGTAGAGGCCTGCCACCAAAACAAGGGATTGCCATTCACACCACCCCCTGCCGCCCAAACCCTAACTACAGATGCATCAGACAATGCATGGGGGGGGGGGGGGGCTCTTCTGGCAGGGAAGTGCATTCAGAGCAAATGGAGTCAAAATCAAATGCACCTTCATATCAGTCAAAAAGAAATGCTAGCTGTACAGAATGCACTGACAGCCTTCAAGGACTACCTTCATCCAGGACAACTAATGGTTAAGACAGACAACACCACAGTTATGTGGTACATAAACAAGCAGGGGGGTACACATTCCTACCCCCTCTGCAGGCTAGCCATGGCATTGTGGAACACGGCCTTGAGCTATCAAGTACAACTACAAGCTCAATTCCTGCCAGGAAAGCTGAATATTTTGGCAGATGAACTAAGCAGAAAACTCATAGACCCACACAAATGGAAACTGGAACCACGGATTTTCAACATGTTGACATGCAAATGGGGGAGCCCGGACATAAATCTTTTTGCCTCATCCCAGAACTACCAGTTGGACAAATTTTACACAAGAACTCCTCACAAAAAAGCTTGGAAAGTGGATGCTCCTGTCCTTCAGCTGGGAAAACCCATCAGTCTATACCTTTCCCCCTCTGCCTCTGCTCTCCAAAGTTCTACTAAAAGTCAAACAGGACAAACCAAGAATGATTTTGATTGCTCCAGACTGGCATCGCCAACACTGGTACCCACTCTTACGCAGTCTTTCACAAATTACACCTTCCTTACTGTCTCAGCAGAACACCCAAATTCTGCACCCTCAGCTCCAAACATTGAATCTTGCAGCTTGGCTAATCACTTAAATTCCCCCTTAGCATCCCTCAGCAAACCTGTGATGGATGTCATTTTGGAGGCGAGAAGACCTATCACTAGAAAATCTTATGCTGACAAATGGAAAAGATTCTGTGCCTGGAACAATCTCAAGGGATGAGCACAGCAGTGGCCAGTTTACCTCAGATTTTGCAATACTTAACTGAGATGCTTCACAAGGGCCTGTCTTTTTCCTCCATATAAATCCATGCCTCAGCCATTTCAGCTCATTACAACACAGAGCCCCACCTCTTCTCTCCTCCTCTGCTAAAGCAGTATCTCAGAGGGGCCAAAAACTTGAGGCCACCCAGGAGAGCTCCAACCCCTGCCTGGGACCTTAACTTTGTATTGGAGAAACTCACTCTACCTCCTTTCGAGCCAGCTACTACTGCAGACTTAAAATTTCTTTCCTGGAAAACAGTCTTCTTTTTAGCAGTCACTTCGGCTAGAAGGATTTCTGAATTACAGGCCCCTTATGGCAGTGGAGTCTTTCATCATCTTTCATGCAGACAGGGTGTCACTCAGGACCAACCCATCCTTCATGCACAAGGTAGTATTCAGTGTGGCTCTTATTCAAGTCCATTCATTTGCCAACTTTCTTTCCCAATCCACAGAACAAGGGGGAGCGGATTCTGCATTCATTGGATGTACACAGACAACTTAGATTTTACTTGGACAGGGCTAAATCTCTAAGAAAACATGAACAACTGCTGGTAGCATTTGCTGCTGGGGCAGAGGGAAAGGCTATTTCAAAGCAAACCATTTCCAAATGGATAAGCCATTATATTCATTTCTGCTATAAGCACCATGGAGAACCTATCCCCCAGGGGATCAGATCCCATTCCACCAGGGCTGCATCTGCTTCTACAGCCTTTCTCAGAGGTGTTCCTACCAGGGATATTGTAGAAGCTGCTACCTGGAATTCAGTTCATACTTTCACCAAGCACTGTCATTTACCAATTTTCTCTAAATCCAGAGCTGGCTTTGCCACTGCTGATGTTCTTCATCTCACATTGCTGCAGTCCTTACACTTGGGTAGTCCGCTGTCCTCGGTCGGCCCGAATATCAAAGTATAAGGCTGACGTCGGTCAAGGCGCATTTGACTGACATCAGGACGTCAGGGTACAAATGCGCATGACCGACGTCATATCCTCAGTCTTTTTTGCCGCATGGTCCGATGCAGAAGCAGCATTGCAAGTGCCGGTTGGCGTTCTGAAATTTTTCGATTCCGGAGTTTCAGACCGAGTCAAAGTTGGCTAAGTACCCCGTTGGGGAATATTTTAGTTTTTCTTGCCTCAGTGGTTTACCGGATGTCAGAAAAAGTGAATAATTGTATTTCTTGTGGGAAACAGATACCGCATAGAGACTATCATACTTTGTGTATTCCTTGTTTAGGGCGAGCACGACGTTGTTGGGTGTCGCTCTTGTGCTAGATTCAATAAGCGCACTATAAAGAGAAGGTTAGATTGTGCCAGGTTAGTCTTGGAAGCGGTGCAATTATAAAATGCCGTCGGATGCTCCGCCGCTTCTTCAAGAAGCGCAAGGACAAAGCAGTTAAGCCTAGGCTAGAAGAACCGTCCGTGCGGACGCCGGTTCTTTAGAGGTGTCGGTGGAGCCGGTGGTTCCACCGGAGGTTTCTTTGGGATCCCAGGGAGAGACCTTGTTATTGCAGGATGTGGCCTCTCAGGAGGCAGGTCAGGCTGAAGGGGCTTCTCAGGTTACTATACTCCCCTCCCTTCCTAGGGTGGTTAGGCCCTCTCCTTCTGTTTCCAAGGCTTCTCCCAGAGGCAGGCCAGGTTTAGCTTCAGTTGGTGTCACCCCTAGTTCTTTAGGAACTGTGCCCAAGAAGCATATGCTTAAAATGGCAGAAGATTTGATTACTTTGATTAGGGGTTCTTTGCCCCCTCCTGATAAGAGGCCTAGGGTGGAGCCTGAGCTAGGGAGTTTTGAGCAGGCTTCGGATGTTTCAGAGTCTTGCTGAAGACTTGCAGGAGTATTCTCCTTATTCTGATTCTGATGTGGATGATTCTACTCCTTCTGCTTCTCCTCCTGAGGATTTTTCTTTTTCAGAAACTCTTCATTCCATGAGGGAGCATTTTAAGTGAGAAGGTCAGGACTTCTCTGATTCCAGGAAAAGGCTTAGGGAATTTTTGTTTTTACCCCAGCATAGGCCTTTGGCTATACCTCCTGTTTTGGATGTGGTGGAAGATGTTTTTACAGAGGCTTCTCTTAATCCTGATTCTTTGCCTCCTGCTCCTGTTAAAACGGATAGGTATTACAGGGTGCCTGAAGCTCATAAGTATCTTTTTAAGAGTCCTAGGGCAGACCCAGAATCTGTTAGTCAGGGGCCTAAAGGTGTTAAGGCTTCTGTTGTCAAGAATCCGGTTCCTTCAGATAAAGAGGCCAGGGCTTTGGATAGATGGGGAAAGAAAGTTTATACTTCTTCCACTCTAGCTATGAGGGCTTTGAATTGCCAGTTTCACATGTTGAAATACCAAAACTATCTCCTTTCACAATTGAAGTCTAAGGTTGATGCTCTGGCGGAAGGTATTGATTGTAAAGAGTTGCAAGATTTAGTACATGTTTCTGAACAGGTGGGTAAGCATTCTTTGCAATGTGGTTTTGATGCTGTACAGGCCTCGTCTAGGGTGGCTGCCACTGGGTCAGTTCTTCGCAGGCACGCCTGTCTGAGGGATCAGAATTTATCTGACCATGTTAAAACAAGGATTTTAGATGCTCCTTTACAATCTGATGTGTTGTTTGGTTCTCCTGTTGAGACAGTTTTAAAGAAAATGGAAGACAAGGCTAAGTCTATGCAGACTGTTAAAGATTTTTGCAGGTTCAGCCTCCAAAGTTTAGTAGAAATTGGCCTACTAAGGGGTGGGCGTATCCTTCTTATGATTCCCAGTCTAGGGGTAGATCTAGGCGTGGTAGGGGCAGAGCTCAGGGCTCTTTCAGGCCTAGAACAGGGAGTTCTCCTGCACAGTCTTGGTGAGGGCAGGGGTCAGTCCTTTCGTAAACAGACCCAATGACCTACCTTTTCAGCTGCCAGAGCCTTCTCATCTGGCAGCACCTTTGGGAGGAAGGTTGGCACTTTTCAAAGAAAATTGGAGTTTAATTACCCAAGACAGATGGGTATTGGATATCATACACCACGGTTACAGGTTTTATTTCCATACCTTGCCTCCTTTCAAAGGCATGCCAGACGTTCCTCCTCCACAAAGAATAGAGGCTCACAAGCAAATTTCTCTGTTACTCCAAATAGGGGCCATTCAGCCGGTCCCTATGCCAGAAGTGGGCCTAGGATTTTATTCTAGCCTGTTCCTAGTACCAAAGAAAGGGAACACGTGGAGACCAATTTTGGACTTATCTATCCTCAACACTTATCTGGACATTCCCAAGTTCAAAATGTTGATGTTACAGCAGCTTTTACCTCTGCTGGGCAAAGATCATTGGATGGTAACTTTGGATCTCAAGGAGGCTTATCTTCATGTTCCTATCAGACTGAGTTGCAGGAAGTATCTGCGTTTTCGAGCTGGGACTTCTCATTATCAGTTCTCTGCATTGCCCTTTGGCTTATCTACTGCGCCCAGAGTGTTCACGAAAGTTCTGGCTCCAGTGATAGCTTTCCTAAGGTTAAAAGGAATACAGATCTATCCTTATTTGGACGATCGCCTGATTCTGGCTCAAGGAAGGGACGAGCTTCTTCATCATTTGGATTATGTGATAGCAGTGCTAAGATGCCTGGGGTATTCTGTGAACAAAATAAAGTCCAGTCTAGTACCCTCTCAGGACATGTGCTTTCTGGGTGTGAGACTGAATACAGCATCCCAGATGGCCTTTTTGACCCCGGACAAACAAAAGAATCTTTCCCTTTACTTTCATCAGTTGTCTCATCAGTCCAGGCTGACTGCAAGGACAGTCCTTCAAGCCTTGGGGTTCATGGCATCTTGTATTCTGGTGCTTCCCAATGCCAAACTGCATATGAGGAAGCTACAATGGTATCTCAAAATGTATGGACACAGCACTGCCAGGATTTGGACACTGTCATTCAAATAATACCTTGCATTCAAAAGGAATTGTTGTGGTGGGCTCAGGAATGTCACCTAAACAAGGGACTCTCTGTGACCCGGCCAGAGGCGAGTCAGATTCTAACGACAGATGCCTCAGACAAAGCTTGGGAGCTCATCTGAATGGAAAGTGGATACAAGACAAGTGGCCTGCCAGACTACAACATCTACATATCAACTTGAAAGAGATGTTAGCAGTCCAGTTTGCATTAATAGCTTTCAAGGATTTACTTCTTCCAGGGCAGGTGTTGATTCTAACAGACAACACAACTGTCATGTGGTACATCAACAAGCAAGCGGAACACATTCTTATCCTCTATGCAGGCAAGCAATGATTTTGTGGGAGACTGCTCTCAGTTTACAGCTAAATCTTCAGGCAAGGTTTCTGCCGGAGCACAGAACTCCTTAGCAGATGTGTTGAGCAGACAAATTATGGATCCCCACAGTGGAAATTGGATCCTCATGTATTTCAGAAATTGACAGTGTCATGGGGAACTCCAGACATAGATCTGTTCGCTTCTCCACTAAACCACCAGCTGCCAAAGTTTTGCACAAAAGGTTTCATCCCACAGCTTGGAAAGTGGATGCTCTTTCTTTCAATTGGAGCAATCTTCATGTGTATGCCTTTCCGCCTCTGCCTCTCCTCCCAAAGGTACTACTAAAGGCCAGACAAGACAAGCCAAGGATGATTTTGATAGCTCCAGATTGGCCTTGACAGCATTGGTACCCATTACTGAGAAGCCTGGTGCGGAAGCCTCCATGGCCTTTGCCTTGATTCCACACCTGTTGTCTCAGGAGGACAGTCATTTGCTCAATGTCTAGCTTCACTCTCTGCACCTAACAGCCTGGCATATTCTGTTTTGAACCATAGTGGGCCTCCACTTCCACAGCAAGTTTTGAATGTTATTTTGGAAGCTAGAAGGCCTAGTACAAGGAAAGTGTACACAGATAAATGGAAGAGATTTTTATTTTGGAGTGCAGCAAAGGATTTTGATGTTTCTGAGCCTAATTTAAGTGTGGCTCTTCAATATCTTACTGAGTTACTGGACAAAGGTTTGTCCTTCTCTTCTATTAAGGTTCATGCTGCAGCAATTTCAGCTCACTATGATTGTGACCCACCATTGTTTTCTCATCCTTTGTTCAAGCAATTTCTTAGAGGGGCAAAGAATATAAGGCCCCCAAGTGCTCCTACTCCTGCTTGGGATCTCAATTTTGTGTTGGAGAAACTCACTCTACAACCTTTTGAGCCTGCAGCTACTACTGAATTAAAGTTTTTGTCATGGAAGACTGCTTTTTTGTTGGCTATTACCTCTGCAAGAAGGGTTTCTGAGTTGCAGGCCCTTATGGCGGTTGAGCCTTTCTTAATTTTCCATAAGGATAGGGTATCTTACTACTAATCCTTCCTTTATGCCGAAAGTGGTTTCTAGTGTGGCTTTAAACCAAACTATTCATTTGCCTACTTTTTATGCAAATCCCCAAAATAAAGGGCAAAAGATTTTGCACACTTTAGATGTACACAGGCAGTTGCGTATTATTTGGACAGAACTAAAGGGTTCAGGCAGTCTCAGCAGTTATTTGTTTCTTTTGCTTTGAGTTCTCAGGGCAAGCCTGTGTCAAAACAAACTATTTCTAAGTGGATTGGGTTTTGCATTGCTTTCTGTTATTCCCATCATGGCAAGGAGATTCCAGCTGGGATTAGGCCTCATTCCACTAGGGCTACTGCCACTTCGACAGCTTTTTTGGGGGGGTGGCAACTAAGGATATTTTGGAGGCAGCTACTTGGAGTTCAGTGCATACTTTCTCTAGGCATTATCACCTACCACTTTACTCTAAATCCAGGGCTGGTTTTGCCACTGCTGTTTTGCAGGGCATTTTGGCAGCTCCTGCTTCCTTATAGTTTGGCCATCCTCCCTTACCTCTGCTTTGGGATTCTACCCAAGTGTAAGGACTGCAGCAATGTGAGATGAAGAACATAGTACAGTTTTGTACCTACCATAAATGTAGATGTTCGAAGATCCACATTGCTGCAGTCCAATTCTCCCTCCTTCCCTCTGTAGTTAGAGGCGGTTGTGTGGGTTGGGTTGTCAATAGGGTGTATATTGTATATATTGTACATATTTTTAGTGCTAGGATGGTTGGTTGTTTGTTTGCTGTCTTTTGGTTTTGACCTTTATTTCTAGGGTCTTCTGACATCTGGGGCAAGAAAAGACTGAGGATATGACGTCGGTCATGCGCATTTGTACCCTGACGTCCTGATGTCAGTCAAATGCGCCTTGACCGACGTCAGCCTTATACTTTGATATTCGGGCCGACCGAGGACAGCGGACTACCCAAGTGTAAGGACTGCAGCAATGTGGATCTTCGAACATCTACATTTATGGTAGGTACAAAACTGTACTTTTTGCAGGGCCTTATAGCCAGTCCTAATGCTGTATAAATCCATCCTCCCAACCATAGTTTTTGGAATCTACACAAATGTAATGACTGCAACAGTGAAGCACTAACAACATAGTACAGTTGTGTACACTTACCATAAATGCAGATGTTTGAGTGTATTCACTGTTGCAGTCCTGGTTATCCTCCCTCCAGCACCCTGTTTTTTCTCATACTATGCCTCTCCTGTCTTTTACTACACTTAAAAGCCTTTTGATGTATTTGCTTTTGTTTGGAGGTATATTTTTGTGTTTTATATTAGTTATATATTTTGCTCCCCATTTGGGGGGCACCTGACATCTGCGGCAGGAAAAACTGATTTAATGGCATCCGCTGCATGTTTTATACCCCTGGTGACCTGGCGCCATGGACGAAGGGACCGCAACCGACGCAGGACCCAAGACTTTGTTAATCAGGCCGACTGAGGGCAACCTGCCAGCAGATTACCCAAATGTAATGACTGTAACAGTGAATACACTCGAACATCTACATTTATGGTAAATGTACACAACTGTACTTTCTAACTACAGATGCATCAGACTAAGCCTGGGGAGCACACCTGGATGGCAGATGCATACAGGGACATTGGAATGCCCAGCAGATGCACCTGCAAATAAATCTAAAAGAGTTGATTGCAGTTAAGCAGGCCTTACTAGCTTTCAAGAATCTTCTTTCTCCAGGGACCCTACTTGTCAGGACAGACAACACCACGGTTATGTGGTACATCAACAAGTAGGGAGGAACTCACTCTTACCTGTGCAGGCAAAGCATGAATCTTTGGTCTGTGGCAGCATCCCTGGACCTGCATCTCTTAGCTCAGTTGCTTCCAGGACAGCTCAGTGTTTTGGCAGACCAGTTAAGCAGGTAAACCCTGGATCCTCACGAGTGGCAGATAAACAGAGCAGTCTTTTACAGCATCATTCAACGTTGGGGCACTCCTCAGGTGGATCTTTTCTCCTCCCCAGACAACCATCTGCTACCTCTCTTTGCACCAGACAGCAGCACAGCAGAGCCTGGAAAGTGGATGCTCTGTCCTTACCTTGGACGTTGCTATCAGTGTACTCCTTCCCTCCTCTTCCTCTTCTTCCCAGAGTATTAGTGAAGATCAGGGACGAACGTCTGACGACTATTCTCATAGCTCCGGACTGGCCCAGACAGCATTGGTATCCGCTGCTTCACAGTCTTTCCCATCTTCTTCCTTGGCATCTTCCACTGAAATCAGATCTTTTGGTTCAGGAAAGGGGAAACATTCTACATCCTCATCTTCAGTCTCTCCATTTGGCAGCATGGCTCATTGTATGACTCCTTCCTCCCTTTCCCAACAGGTGGTTGACGTGCTGAGGGAGGCCAGGAGGCCTAGCACTAGGAAATCCTATGCTGGCAAATGGGAAAGGTTCTCTTAATGGATGCAGGCTAGAGGGGAGTCTGCTTCTCAACCTACCCTTCCTCTGATCCTGGAATACCTGGCTGTTTTGCTTCAGGGTGGTCTTTCTTTTTCCTCTATCGAGATCCATGCTTCAGCCATCTCTGCTCATTGTTCTATTGAACAGCCCATTTTCTCTCATCCCCTGATGAAAATGTTTCTCAGAGGTGCTTGCAATTTAAACCCTCCCAGAAGAGCATCTACTCCAGCCTGGGATCTTAATTTTGTTCTGGAGAAACTCACTCTTCCTCTTTTTGAGCCAGCTGCCTCTACAGATTCCAAGTTTCTTTCTTGGAAGATTGCCTTCCTCTTGGCTATAATTTCAGCAAGGAGGGTTTCAGAGCTGCAAGCTTTGATGGCCATGTAGCCTTTTCTTATTTTCCATGCAGATAGTCTCTGAGGACTAATCCCTCCTTTATGCCTAAGGTGGTTTCCAGCCTGACTCTTAGTCCATACACCTTACTACCCTCTATCCTTATCCTCGTAATAGAGGTGAAAGGATCCTAGATTCTCGTGATGTGCACAGACAGCTCAGGTTTTACCTGGACCAGGACTAAGGACCTTGGGAAATCAGTGCAGTTATTGGTCAGTTTTGCCCCTGGAGCTCAGGGCAAGGCTATTTCTAAGCAAACCATTTCTAAATGGATTGCACATGACAAAGCTCCGCCTCAAGGGGTTAGGACCCAATTTACTAGAGTGGCTTCCACTTCTGCAGCCTTTCTAAGAGGTGTCCCTACTAAAGACATTTTGGAAGCTGCCACATGGTCATCTGTTCACACTTTCACAAAGCATTATAATTTGCCTCTGTTTTCCAGAGCCAGGGCAGGGTTTGCCACTGCGGTGTTGCAGGGCATTATCTCCAACCCTTGATGCTGTTGGTTCCTCCCCCCTTTTTTCCCTAGGCATTGGTAATCAACCAATTTGTTAGGGCTGCAACAGTGAAACACGAACATAGTACAGTTGTGTACACATACCATAAATGTAGGTATTCGAGTGTATTCACTGTTGCAGTCCTGGTTTCCCTCCCTCCTTCCCCCTTTTTGTGGTCCTCTCCTATCCTCTTTACCTGAGGTACAGGCTTAATTTGTTTGTCAAATTGGTTTTTGGTTTAAGCCTTATTTTCTGGGGGCTCCTGACTGTTTTATGGCAAGAAAGACTGAGGAAGTGACGTCCGCTGCCTCCTTTTGTATCGCACACCCTGACGTCCTTTACAACCGATGGCAACTGATGTAATTTTTACTTACCTTTGGTATTCTGGCTGACCTGAGGGCTACCGGGAGCCGGATAACCCATTTGTTAGGATTGCAACAGTGAATACACTCCAACATCTACATTTATTAAGTGTACACAACTGTACTTTCTCCACTCTGCTGGAATGAAGCCGGTACTTAGGCTGTGGTTGAATAGGGTGCTCAATGGCAAATCCAGTTCTTGCTGGAGATGGTGCAGAATACATCCTGGACTACTATCAGGTCCCATGGAAGCAGTGTTTTCTTGCCTTTGATAGGGCCTGTAACACTTGATCTATGGAGATGTGAGGTGTGGGACAAGTATCGAGGATGTCGAATGGGCCTTTGGTGGGGTTAGGGAGTGAAGTTTGTGCTGAATCTATCTGTTAGGTTGGCTAAGTGGATGGGATCAGTGTAAGTGATACTGTTAACTACTAATTCAGAACAAACCTGGGCTTCGCCACGGAGGTTCCTGATGTAACTGAAGAAGACATTATGGTTTCCCTTTGTTATGGAGGCTAGTTTCGATACATAATTGGCCTTGGAGGTTTTCACTAGTGATCTAATTTGCTTGTTGAGGCTAAGGAAGGAGTTTTTCCAATTTGGAATTTGTACCCTTTTTCCCTGGGACAACAGTTTTCTTCCCTTTGTTGTAAAGCCTGTTGGTAGAGTATGTCCACCAAACAGGCTTGTGTTTCCTTGAGGAGCAGGTTTTAGTTCTATTGGGTATGGCTGAGTCCATGCACTTGTACAGGTGCTTGTATACTGCACTGGCATACTGTTCAGCATAGTTGTCTGCATCCTTTGGGGGGCAGTGGTGTGAAGCTACAGATACCCTCCCTTAGGTTGTAGTCCGCTTTTGAGAAGTTTTTTAGCTTAATTTCGGCTGGGGTGGGGGATTGGGTGGTAAAGAAACTTCAAATGAGACCGTCTAATGATCTGATCTAACCAGGGAAGGCCATACTATGGGGGTGGTGCAGCGGTCACCCATGTTGTTGAGAACCAAGTCCAGAAAGTTATCCCCGTTTGTGGGGGATGAGACTAGCTGTTCTAGTGTGTTAGAATTGATGAAGTCGAGGAATTGTTGAGACTGTACGTTAGTGCAAGAATAGTTCACCCAGTCTATGGTGGGGTAGTTGAAGTCACCAAGGATCAGGGTGTTGGGGGGGTACCTTGTTGGAATTTAGTAGATCCAGGTAAGAGGAGTGGGTGTCCTGAGTCATGGAAGGGGGTCTATAGCTAGCTATAACTTGGATGGTTGTCTTGCCAACTGTCAGTTGTACCTATAGTAGTTCCAGTGCATCATGGTGGCAAACCAGTCTGGAGGTGTGCTTGTCCTTGATGGAGATAGATTCCACCACCCTTAGTCTTCCCAACCTCATTTTGGGGTTGGAATGTGTGGAATGAGGTATAGCCTGGTAAGGCAGGGGTGCTGTCCGCAGCCCTAAACCAAGTTTCTGTGACCACACAGACATCAGCACCTTCAAGTGTAAGGAGGGCTTCCAATGAGTCCATTTTCAGGTTTAGGCTCTTAGCGTTAAGCAGCATGACCATTTCTCTTGAGTTCTGATTCAGACTCGGAGGATAGCTTAATTTCTGTCCCTCCCCCCGAGGTTTCTTTTAAAAAGACTGTATTTCCAGAGTGTGTTAGTGTCTTCAGTGGGAGAAGACTGAGGTTTTTCAGTTTCTCAGAAAATACTGAGATGTTACAAAAGGAACTTCTAGAACCTTCACCATTTCCTCCAGTTTTGTCAGCTTTGGAAGATATATAACCACAGTACAAAATGAGGCAAGGTACCTGAGGACACCAGAAACCATAGCACACAAATTGGGCAGCACCACCAGGAGGTTCAAGAATCTCCATGTCCACGATAAATCGAAAAAAAAACGCTCTTTATTCACTGAGTACACATGAATAGAGTTGTTTTTTATGATTTATCGTGGACATTGAGATTCTTGAACCTCCTGTTGGTGCCTGAATTTTGTGCTTTGTTAGCTTTGGAAGATGTGTCACTGCCTGTAATTTTCCTGATAGACTCTAAAAAGGCAGATATTTTTTATACAGTCCTCTCATACTTGACCTAGCTACTATAGCTTTAGTTAATCGTATGGCTGCTAAACATTAAGTCCAGTCTTATACCTCTTCCCATCCTAGTCATATTTGTATGCTTCAGCAACTTTGATGTTCAGAGTTTTGAATTATCATGCTCCTATGCTAAAATGTATTCAGACTAATTGTGAAAGTAGTAGAAATGGTTTGTCTGTAGTTCTGCTTGTGAGGAAAAAATTGGCTTTCAATTAGTTTAGTTTCTTCCATTTTACAGGTCACAACTCATTGTTTACAGTATGCGTGTGTGTATGACTCAGTCGATACTACTGCCAAGGCTCTGGCCACTGATGCTCTTTAGGTGGCTTGACTGGCTGTGTTCTCAGAACCTCCCAGATGATGTGGGGGAAAGAAAAATCTCCTTTGGATAGAAATGTATTTGGTTCCTCTGCTACAGATGTAATCAAAAAGTGTGGTGAAAGGGGTAGGTTAATGCAGTGAATTTCTCAAGATTTTTCAGCCTTCCTTAATCTCACCAAAATGTGGGTAAACATGCATTTTAATAAGAAATAGCATGGGGGCTCCAAAATGAATTCTGGGACACCCCCCCCCCCCAAGCAGGGGACAGTCCAAGTTAGAATGACTTATTCAAGGGATCTCCCCCCACCCTGGTAATCTCTTTTCTCTTCCAGAAAGTCTGAATCTCCACTTTTCTCTTTGACAACAGTTTCAGACAAATGGATTCTGAAGGTCATTTGTCATAGTTCCAGATTTCCAGATGGCAGTTGGAGGAAATCCGCCCCCCACTTTTTTTTTTTCAGGAAGCAATTCTCATCCTATCCTACCCAGTATCAATCTTGATTAACCGATCTCTGCCAGAATGCTATGTCCCCACACTGTGGAAAATATCACACATAACTACCCTTTACAAAGGCGGACCCTCCACAGAACTAACCAACTACCGCCCCATAGCAATTCTGTCTCCACTCTAAAAAAAAAAAAAAAAAAAAAATACTAGAGAGATGCATTCACGCTCAAATCTCAGACTACCCCCTTACTAACAACCTCCTTTCTAATACTCAACATGGTTTCCGACCAAACCATAGCACCACCACTGCCTTACTCTTTTTTACTAACACTATCCTTCACCATAAAAACAATGGCCATCTCTCCTCTGCTACTTTCCTATCTAAAGCATTTGATATGGCCCTACACAAACAACTCATCTCTGTACTCAGTAACCTATCCTTCTCTCAATCAGTCACCAACTGGTTTCAGAGTTACCTGTCTGACCGCCAGCAATCCGTTGTATGGCAAAATGACATATCTCCCCAACTTACCTGTCTCTATTGGTGTTCCCCAAGGATCCATCCCTGGACCCCTACTCTTCTCTATTTTCACCAATAATCTAGCCTCTGCCACCAAACATGGCGCACACGTACAATATGCAGATCACTCGACCATCATCTGCTCAGCCCAGTCCCTACCCGAACTGCAGAAGGTCACACAGGATGCCTTTTCCTCTGTTGAAACTTGGCCATCCGATGACCAGTTAATACTCAACCCAAACAAAAGTAAACTTATCTGTGAACCCACCAAACATACTCAAAACAACTTTCACTTTAACATCACAGCAAAAGACAACACCACTATCCACCCAACAGATCACACCAACTTGCTAGGTGTTGAAATAGACAACAATCTCAAATTTGATATTCCCATATCCATGGCCATAAAAAGTCCACAAAAAACTAGGAGCCTTATACAGAAATAAGCAACTCCTCACCAAAGCAGCTAGGATTTCAGTTGTAAATTCGCACCTTATCTCCACCGTACTTTAGGCCTCTCCAATATATACCAACCTTAGGCAATGCGATCTAAATAAACTTGAGACCTGCTACAACAAAATTGCCAAATTTGCCACAGGGCATCCTACTGCAGTCACCACTCTCTCTCACTTACTGAAATAGGCTGGCTAGAACTCCCTCACCTCCTTCAATGGTGTCGACTCGCACTTGCCCACAAACTAGTAAACCATCCTCTAAAGGTTCCATCCCTCCAGTATCTACTCCAACCCTGTCTCACCACCAGACCACTACGATCCAGCAACAAAAATCAATTACAGGTTACTAGAGCCAATAACACTGCTGGAGAAGCACTATTCTCCAACGTTATAGCCAAATTATGGAACACCCTCCCCTCCACAGTAACCTCTGTACCATCATGCATCCACTTCAAAGCTTTACTTAAAGCGCACCTAAAAACATGCTGACTATGCCCTTGTAACTCTCCCCTCTAACTTCTCCCACTCCCTCTACCTCTCTTCCACCCCACAAACTACCTTTGATTACAGCAAGTTCTGATACTTCCATGCCCATCTACTTATTTTACGGCAGTAGCTTCTTATTGTAACAATTGTTAATATCTGCTATGACTTTGTGGATGGAACAGATGCTAGTTATCTACTGAATGTACTATGTTCTTCATCTGTAACTATGTTTGTAATATTTCAATTGCTGGGATTCTTCATCTGTAACTATGTAATATTTTAATTTGTGGAACTTTTCTCCCCGGGCCTCCGCTGCAAATGGACCTGCGTCCAGTCGGACATTCCCAGTCAACGAATGTAAATAAATAAAAAACACTATATTGATAAGGCAGTTCTTATCAGCAACAAATAGAATGAGAAGTAAAAAAAAAAAACTCTGGTAGAATACATGTATAAATAAATTGTAGAACGAGAAAGAAACTGCTTAATGTTTATAAGGTGTTTCATACAGCCTACCTTAGTAGTACAGTTCAGCAAAAAGGAACCATTAGGAGTCTCAAAGCTGAGTATGTACTTTAAAATGGCCACTAAATCTAAAAATAACTACAAATCTATCAGGAAGTTAAGACCAACACCCAACAGTGTTCTGTGCTAGTCTACAATACTACATTCTTTGACCCAAAGGAAATGGCTAATGTCTTGGCTAACAAATTTAATACAAATTTTACTCCACCTCCATTATAGCTGTTCCACAATCCCAGACAACCACAATAATTAGTATGGAACAAGTTCTCATCCCTTTTAAAAATGAAGAGCCCATCATCCATGGCCCTGACAACATACCAGGTCGCCTGACTATATGTACCAGGTATGACCTCTCTGAACTCCTACTTAAACTCTATCTAAGCCTTTCCACTGATTACACTTCTGAAGCCTGGAAAACCAGCTGTTGTAATGCCATTACATAAGTGACTCCGCCATGGACCTTGGTAACTATATACGCATTAGTCTTGCTAGCGTCATGTGTAAAGCTATTTAGCAGATTGCCTCAGACTTTAAGGTGGGCATTGAAAATCTCTCAACCCCGAACCCTCATCAATTTGGCTTTTTCTAAGGAAGGTCCTGCCTCTTTAATCTCATTAATTTCTTTTGAAAAGGTAACAAGCAGTGGATAGTGATTGTGCAGTTCATACATCATATCTAGACCTGTCCAAGGCCTTTGACACTACTCCACCTGCAAGGATTATTGATGGCCCTGTAAATCTGATGTTAAATCCTTGTATTGTACAATAGATAGCTAATTGGCGGTCTGACAGAACACTTGTTAGAGTAGCAGGTGCCATATCTGAAAAGCAAAACCATTACCAGTGGTGTACCACAGGGCTCAGTTTTGGGCCTTTTCCTATTTGGCTCATATTTCTCAGACCTTTGGGTTAGCAGTTCTGGCCTGTGGGTAACTAATTTTGCAGATGACTAATGTAAAATGGGTGTTATTTGATCCTCAACTAACTCAAAATTGCTCCAACACAGCTTAGACCATGTTAATTAATGCAAGGACAATGGTTTCAAATTAACAAAGTTCATTTTGATAAACAATGCAGTTTTAATCACTGTATAGAAGATGCAGCCCTCCAATTAGATTATTTTGTACGGGATCTGGGTACTTTTCTTGATAATTGGTTATCATTTGACCATGTCTCCACAGTAGTTCAGAAAGCCTTTTATGTGGCCCATCTAATTTCCAAAGAAGTTTTAATTCCCCTTTACTCCTATTTTATCAGACCCATTATTGAATGCAGTGCACATTTTTGGCATGTATTTATCTAAACATGTCACAAAACTTAAGAGATCTCAGAGATTCATAACTATAAAAAGATCAGTGGGTTCAAAAATCTTAGTTACCAGGGGAAACTGGCAGCCTTTACTCTATACTCATTTTCTTAAAGACTTCTCTGTGGAGTTCTATATCCATGAAAGAACCAAACATATTGGATTTCCTATTCCTTCACAGAAGTATTGCAGCATCAAATACGCTGTTAAAGGAACTAAACCTTCATCAGCAGACAAAACATGTTGGAGTGATAAATGCATATCCCACTGTATCCCCCACCTCTTTAACAAACTTCCACTGCATGTTAAGTAGAGTAGCATCTTTACTACCTTCAAGGTAAACCTAGATAATTGGATGGGCAGTCTCAAATTCTCCCCCGGCCTGTCTTGTCTTGCCCTTGAGGCTAGAGGGGAAATTTTGAAATCATTTTTTTGGCTAGGCTTGGAATGGTCTGAAGACCAGTTGCTTAGTAATTTCCTGAGAACCCACCAGACCAAACTCCCGTTTTCCTCTGTCTTTCAACGCATGCTACCTTAGGTAGTGCTAGAACCAGTTCCTCCTTTCCATGTTGGGAAAGGTTTTTATTTAAGGATGTTTTTAGTGCCAAATAAAGAAAATACTTGGAGACCAGTTCTGGATCTTTCTTTCCTAAACCTGTTTGTGATAGTGCCCAAATTCAGAATGATGTCACTTCATAACTGTTGCCTCTTCTTCCTCAATGAAGTTTCCTGGTAACACTAGATTTAAAAGATGTTTTATCATCTGATCCCTGTTCAGCCAAACTTCAGGCATTTCTTAAGGTTTTGTGTGTCTGGATCACATTATGTCTTATCTGTCTTGCTCTTTGGACTGCCCACTGCAGCAACAATGCTCACAAAGTGTCTGTGTCTCATTGCAGGCTACAGGCTATTCACAATTTCTATATTTTGACTGCTTTCTCATCTTTGCAGAATCTTTTCAGTGTCAGGAATATTTCTCTTGTGTGAGAGAGATTTTACACAATCTGTGATTCCAAGAGAAGATTTAAAAGGCTTAACTTCTTTAACACAGGATTATGTTTCTGGGATGTCAGGTAAGACCCCTTATTCAAAGAGCTTTTCTTCACAAAAAAAGTAGATCTTTATAAAGATCTATTTCTAAGGTTTTCCACCCAGACTTGGGTCACTGCAAGGGAATACTTCAGTATTTTGGGTCTCATGGCATTTGTGATTCTCGCGATACCTCTGGCAGGGCTCCCCATGAGAGTGATATAGTGAGATCTGAAATCTCTTTGGTCCGAGCATCAACGCCCTTTCTTTTCACTCCCATTGGTGGGGTTTGTCACCAAAAAAATCTTTTGGTGAACAGACATGGTTCTCCTTTTTAGTGATTTTCACCAAGTGGCTGATTTTATATCACCAAGCTTAATCAAAAGAGATTAGTTCCTTCATCTTCAGGATACACATTCACAGTGGCTTGATCATTCCACCATTATAGTACTCTTATGAGGTTGTACTAGTTTAAAATAGATTGCTTCCCTTGACATTTTATGATAACTACTTTGCAGAAACAAATGATGATCAGAGTATCTGTTCCAACTCGGCCTATACTAAAGCTCAAAAGCTTCCACTGGCTAGAGGCTATGACCTATCCCATCATGCTTAGGGAAGATTACCCAGATCTCATTTGCTGCTAAACTAGATCGGGTACTTCCTACTAGGCTCCAGGCTAAGTGAAATAATCATTCTTTTATACTGTTTTTTGCTCTAAATATTTAGTGTGTTTGTTGGATTATTTGTTTTAGTGTGGTAGACAAGCCTTTCTAGATCCGTTGTGATATTTTGTACTGTTTGTTGCTGGCTGTCGTCTTTCTCTAGGCTGTTTACCCCCCGCCCCCCATCCTGGTCCCAAACTGATTGAGTTAGAGAGTTTTTTTGGGTCTTTGTTATTTTAAACCATTTTGTTTACCTTTTTTCTATATTGTTAAGTAGTCCATTTGAGTTAGAGGGCTCCCTTTCAGCCCGTTTAACTTAGACTGCTTCCATACCTTCCTTTCTGTTTTTTTCCAGTGAGGAGTTGTTTAAGTTGGAGACTTCTCCTCTGGCTTCCCTTTGTCTTTCTTGTAGTTGTTGATATATAGTTCTTTTTGTTTTAGTAGAGTTCTTAGTAGTTTGACTTGTACTGTTGCTAGTCATGTCTAAAGATGCTAAAGAAGCGAAGTATTCGAGCTTCAAAAAATGTGATTGATGCAGCCAGAAAATGTCCTTGACAGATGGACACGCCAGTTGTGTGTACTGTTTAGGTGCTGTCCATCTGCAAGAGTCATGCTCTTTTTGTCATGCATTCACTTGCTGAGTATTATTGGAGAGGACAAACAAGTTAATTGTTGGGGGATTATTGAAAGTTCATTTTTCCGTGGCACTAGAAGGGAAACTGAGTTCCTTGAAATCCTCTCACCAGTCTCAATCCCCTAGATCAGATGAGTCTTCTAATAGATAGTCTTCCATAGCTCAAGAATTGGAACCGTCGAAGAAGCAGGCAAAAGATTCATCCATGGACCCGAAGGCTTTCAGGCCCGAAAAAGCTACCTCTTCAGCTCCACTGCTTATTTTGGAGCCGATAGAGTATCATATTTAGAGCCTGTCCCCATTCCTGGAACCAGTATTGCATTAGTCTATCCTGCAATCAGTCAGATCCTCGACCCCCATCCTCTTAGTCCTCCAGGAGTCTCCTGGATGATTACGTGGAGTGGGTGGTCAAGAGGCTGTTATAGATGCTGATGCTGGCCAATATTCTGTTGAGCCCAGCCCAGAAAAATTCGGGTCCAACAACCATCACTTCCCCTTCGTCGATTCCTCCTCCAACCCATGTTGTGGCTTTGGAGCCAGAGTGCTTGAATTTGATTTGCAGTGGAATTGTCTGGGCCGAGACCTGCTCTAGGATCTTCTGTCCTGAATTCCGCTCTGACCTCTTTGGTGGCATCATCTATTGAGGGGTCTAGGGGGTGATGCTTCCCTGTCTGGTCCGAGGAGGAGAGTCTGGCTGGGCAGTTGTCTGATCCAAATCTACCTCTCGGGGGCTTTGGCGCAGGTGAGCTTGGCACCTACATCTACATCAGTCTTGGAGCCCACCACTTTGGCTCGGGAGCAGTCTCCTGGCTCTTCAGAGCCAAGAGCTCCCTCTGAGCGGGGTAGTGGTGCTTTTGGGGTCCTGAGGAGAGTGCAGTCACTGAAGAAACCAAATGCTATGCCCATAGGTAATGCACGGCCAGACCAAATTACAAAACAATCTGTTTTTTCCAACACTGAAGAAGGCATATTTTTGCCGAAACCGGTCTGTTATTTTATACAATAAAATCGCTTTATCTACTTATATTTTGGGCTGATTTCATCTGTTACATTTGCTGGCCGAGAGTGCAGTCACGCCAGACTGCTCCACTCTTGGATCCAAACACTCTTCCCCCAAAAGTGCTGGAGTCTGCCTCTTTACCATTCCCCCCCAGACGTGTAGACCCTAAGTCCCAGGATGCCCCATTGGGCAGAACCGTCTCTTCTAAAACCTGTCCCGGGTACCCCTCTGGAGAGGTCCTCTGGAAGAGGACATGTAAGAGGAAACATCTAGACTCCCCCGAGGAGTCGTGTCAGTTCGGACATGAACCTAGATGATTCAGAAGGGTCCCCATGGTCACCCTCTGAGGCTGTCTCCTTTGCAGACATCCTAAAAATCCTTAAACAGACAGGTGATGAAGTCCATTAACCCTTCTGAGGATGAGTCCGTGTACCTGGAGGCTTTTGGTTCTCCCCCATCCACCTCTTGGGTGACTCAGCCTTTTAATCAACTCCTAAATGTAGTCAGTCGGAAGGAGTGGGGCTCTCTGGAATCTGTGGATCCTGTTCCGAGGAGGCCAAATAAATTTATTACAACATCCTCTGATAGGGAATTCCTCACAAAAGGTGTCCCGGTAGATGCTGTGGTGGTGGTGGCAGCCACCAAAAAGGAATTGTCTGAGACTTCCTCATCTGTCCATCTGCCGAATAAAGAATCTCATACAATGGACAGGTACGGAAAGCATATTTTTTCGTCAGCAGCCTTTACCCTTAGGTCGCTGAACTATTTGACCCATTTTACTAGGCTTCAGAGGGATCTCCTGAAGGAGTCGGGTGATGCCCTCTAAGGTTCTACAGCTGCAGGGGTTTCAGACAAGGTGACCTATCAGCTTTCTATCTTAAATTTTGTGGTAAAGTCCTTTTCCATGCAGCTTATCTGTTATGCGGCTGATGGAGCAAGTATGTCAGCGGGTACAGGAATCTCCCTGAGGAGGAGGCATTCCTGGATGCGCTTATGCGAGTTTGCAGAGCCCTTCAAGTCTTCCTTTATCAACGCCCCATTCGATGGCTCATCCTTGTTCGGGCCAAAAGTAAGAGAGACTGTAACCAGGTGTGAGCAAGAGGGAAAGACTTTCTGCCTTGGGTGTCCATTTTCCCTCCCTACCAGGCCTTACCCCAAAGGCCAGAAGGGGAGGAAATGTGGTTCTGTAAGTCCCAAAGAGCCTTTCTGGACGCATGTGCTGATCCCCCCCCCCCCGGGGCAGAGGGGGAAACAACAATGGAAGATGCCGATCTTGTGGCAGAGGGGGTCTGCAAAATCAGGGCGACAGCGATACATTCCTTTGAAGGCCCTTCCAGTGCTCCTGAAAGGAGGCCCGTCTGTCCACTTCTGGAGGCAGTTGGGGGTCGCTTGTCACTGTACCCAAAAGCCTGGCTAAATATAACAAATAACAAATGGGTACAAGCGATCATATCCAGAGGCTGCTGTATACCCCTTTCCTCTTCCCCCTTTAGAAAAAAGGTCATTCCTGGATATTCCACCCAGTCAGAGGGACCAGGCAACCCTAGAAGTTCAAAGGTTGCTGGAATAAAAGAGTAGTCCAAAATGTCCCCGCAGATGAAATTGGATCCGAAACTTACTCGGGGTTCTTTTTAGTTCCAGAAAAGACAGAGGACTGGAGGCCCATTTTGGATCTCTGCAGACTAAACAAGTTTGTAAAAAAAAAAATTAAAGTTCCAGACGGTGACACTGCAGTCAATACTCCCCTTTCTTGGAAAAGGCAGTTGGATGTGCTCGATAGATCTCGAGCATGCTTACTACCATATAAAGATGGACAGGTGATCCAGGAGTCAATTACGCTTTCGGCTAGGAGCAGTCATTACCAATTCCGAGCTCTGCCCTTTGGCCTCACTACAGCCCCTAGAGTGTTCACCAAATGCACGGCAGTAGTCACAACTCACTTGAGGCATCTAGGATTCCAGGTGTTTCCGTACTTGAACGACTGGCTCCTAACTGCCACCACCGAACATCTACTAACCAAAGCAAGAGACACCACCACCCACCTTTGCTCTCAACTAGGCATTACGATAAATTTCAAAGTCTGCCTTGTTGCCATCACAACATATTGTATTCATAGGAGCAGAAATAACTGAGAAAAAACACTCGGGCATACTGGTCACCAGGAAAGTCCAAAAATCCACGAACTACCAAGGTAAAAAAACAAGTTCTTTAATGTTCCAATACACCACACAGATTTAGTGCTTATTCCACAAGGGAACTTCATCAGAATAACCCAGCGCTAATTAATTAACAATTAGTCAAACCACTTAACATAACAATACTCCATTAGTCAATACCTAACTGACTAACTTAACAAGATACAACAGTGAAAATGTTGTTGTACTGTGGTCAAGCTTACAATATAAAAATGCACACACAAAAAAAAATGCACACAAAAGATGTACACATGAAAAGGCTTCAATAACCATAGAAAATGTAAACATCCCATAACATAGCCTTATTTTAAGGCTCTTTTCTTTAAGGCTGGTAGGATGGAATAGTGTTCATTCAGCCCAGGGGCTGAGCAGGCCTCAAACTTTAGTTGTCACATTAACTCACAATACTTGTGTCTGGTTTCCCAGTCCCCCCCCCAAAAAACATTTTACCTGCTACAATACCCAAAATGTAAAAGAATAGTCCTTACTTTGAGACAGAGAATTTATGGACACCTACGTGAGCTCTCTAGGAAAAGAGAAACCAATGCATTAATTAGGCATACTTTGTTATGCGAGGACAATTCTTTTAAATTTTAGGTACTGGAGCAGGTCAAGGGGAGGGGGGACTAGGATACCAGCCTCGAGTATTGTGAGTTAATGTGGCAACTAAAGTTTGACGCCTGCTCAGCCCCTGGGTCGAATAAACACTATTCCATCCTACCAGCCTTAAAATAAGACTATGTTATGGGATGTTTACATTTTCTGCGGTTATTGAAGCCTTTTCATGTGTGCATTTTTTACATGTGCATTTTTTGTGTGCATTTCTATATTGTCATCTTAACCACTTTATAACAAAATTTTCACTGCTGCATTCTTTACTGTTGCATTCACTGTTGTACCTTGTTAAGTTAGTTAATTAGGTATTGACCAATGGAGTATTATGTTAAGTGGTTTGACTATTTAATTGTTAATTATTGCTGGGTTATTCTGATGAAAGTCCCTTGTGGAATGAAAGCGGTAAATCTGTGGGGTGTATTGGAACATTAAAGAACTTGTTTTTTTTACCTTGGTAGTTTGTGGATTTTTTGGACTTTTCTGGTGACCAGTGTGCCTGACTGAGTGTTTTTTTTCCTCAGTTCTTTGTGGTTGTACACTGTTACTTTCCACCTTCTTTGATTCATAGGAGCAGATTTGCACACACAAGAAATGGTAGCCAAACGTCCACCTGACAGGATACAAACTCTACACCAACAAGTAAAAAACCTCTAACAAAGAAGAAAGTACAAGCAAAGGTTATTCTAAAGATCTTGGGTACAATGGTGGCAGCGGTAACATTGGTACCTCTCTGACTCTTAGACATGATAGTTCTCCAGTGGTTACTTTTCACCCAGTGGTTCATGCAGGTGTTACTCATGTCCCACAAGATTATTATAATGGAATCCTGCAAGAGAGATCTACGCTGGTGGCATCATTCGACTCCGGTGGTTTTGGGCAAGACCGTTCATTCCCCCACAACCAATAGCTACATTGACCAAGGATGCTTCACAGATAAAGGGGGGGGGGGCATTATCTGGGGAAGATTGTTCAAGGAGTTTGATATGCAAGTGATTCTCCTATTCCTGCCAGTGCCCTAAAGATGAGAGCGGTGCTTTTGGAATTGCAGGCATTCCACAACTCCCTTCCACTAGGAACGATTGCAATCCAGACTGACAATATGTTAGTCATGTGGTGTATATATAAACAAACAAGGAAGAACTGGATCTTACCCCCTATGTCGAGAGGCTTAGAGTATGGCAGTGGGCAGTCTCTTGCCAATGCTTTCTAATAGCAATGTCCCGGGGAAATCCAGTGTGATAGCAGACAAGCTCAGCAGAGCTATTCTAATGCCTCACAAATGATCCCTGAAACAGGAAATTACGGAACAGATTTTTCGCAATTGGGGCCAGCCTTGCTGCAGCCTTTTTGCCACATCCATGAACGCCAAATGCAGCAGCGCCCCGATTCCCCATCCGGGGGAGTCACCAAGGGATGTACTTGTACACGATTGGCCCCCGGGTCATCTTTATGCTTTCCTTCCATTTCCTTTGATCCCCAAACTCCTTCAGAAAGCTAGCACATTGAGAAGCAGGTTAATACTGATCGCCCCATATTGGCGTCGTTAAATTTGGTCCCCCTTCCTACGGCCCCATCTACAAGAGGAGCTGTAGATTCTGGACCCACTTCAGACCTCCTGACTCATCCATCAGGGACGCTCCATCCCTCTGTCCAAACCCTCAAACTGACAGCTTGGCTGCTCAACTTCCACTCCTAGCCAGGCTTCCAAATATGTCTCCCACTGGGAAATATATTCTGATCTCATCCCGTAAGATGACCGTTAGAAAGCTTTATGCTAGGAAATGGGAAAGGTTTTCCTGTTGGGGTCTCAACAATCGCATTGATCTTTCATGGCCCCCGTAACATCTATTTTAGACTTGGAAAAACTTTTCAATGATGGTGCAGCAGCGGCTACCGTACGAGTTCAATTGGCTGCTATATCAAATTACCATATTGGAGAAATGGGATTCAAAAATTATGTCCCATAGACTGTGCAAGGCATTTTTGAGAGGTACATTTTGCTAAGGCCCCAAGTAAAAGAACCACGAGCTCCTTGGGACCTCAGTTTGGTATTGTCCACTCTAATCCTTCCACCATATAAACCTGCTTCATCTTATCTGAAGTTCCTAACTTGGAAAACCGTCTTTTTGGTGGCCATCACATCAGCTAGGTGGGTATCCGAACTCCAAGCATCGTCTATACGTCCCCCCTACTTGGTTTTCCATAAAGACAAAGTTTCCCTTAGAACTAAACCATCATTCCTCCCTAAAGTTTGTTCCAAAACTAATCTATTGACCTGCCTGTTTTCCTACAAAACTATGGCAACAAGGCAGAATATCAATTACACCAATTGGATGTACACAGGCAATAACGTTTCTGCCTACACAGAACAAAAGAATTCAGGAAATATGAGCAACTGTTTGTATCCTTTTCAGATAAAAAGAAGGGTGCCCCAGTATCAAATGTCACTCTGTCAAAATGGCTAACTGATGCTATTACCTATTCATA